>NC_089581.1:38969119-39269119 GCF_019320115.1 Miscanthus floridulus
TTTTGTACCATAAAATGCAGTTTTTGACACTCTAATTAAACTTGCTAATTTATCCATATAATATCCAAATATTCAAAACTTGCGTTAAGATATGTTTTTTATTTAAAATCATTTAGAGTTCCAAATATCCATTTTTAGTTCCTAGATTTTGTGATTCAAAATTTGGAATTTTCAATCGACCTCGAGTGTTGACATGGCTTACACCAAAGTTGTAGTTTCCGACGTGATCTATAACTCGGCAGTGGAGGGCTCTGACGAATGTACAAAGAGATCGACGAATATATCACCTCGATCGAGCTCGGCAGTGTGGAGGGCCTCGGGCACGGTGGGGCAACGCGCGGTGGAGGGCCTCGGGCGCGGAGGAGGGCGCAGTGGAGGGCCACGGGCGCGCGCGGAGGAGGGGCACGGGCGCGCGCGGTGGAGGCCGCACGAGGAAGAAGAGGGCGGCGTCGGTGTCACGGAAGGCGAACGGACGCGGCGCGAGGAAGAAGAGGGCGGCGGTGTTCGACGAGGAAGAAGACGAGCGGATCGATCTGCGCCAGGCGCTGGAGGTTATATACCAGAGAGAATTACTCCTGGTGCCAGCCACCAACCGGGAGTAAAAACCCTTTACTCCCGGTGCGTATTACCAACCGGGAGTAAAGGTACCTTTACTCCCGGTGCGTGTTACCAACCGGGAGTAAAGGTATACCTTTACTCCCGGTTGGTAACACGCACCGGGAGTAAAGGGTTTTTTTTGGCGGGCCATGAAACTGCAACCCACCTTTACTCCCGGGTGGGCTTCCCACCCGGGAATAAAGGTGGCCTGCAGTTTCGTTTCCCACCTGTTTTAAGCAATAGTCTTGTTAAATACAATAGAAATGCAATAGTTTTTGTTAAATACATAGTAAATTAAATAAAAGGCATAAAATTATTTTGTTAAAAATATGAATTTTCTTTTTGTTTATTGCACATAGGAAAAATCTATAACCTAACTTTTTTATTTTTTGTTAGAATTATAAAACATAATGTAACTAATATTTATTATTTCGTTAATGCAAAAATGTAGTGTTTAATTAAAATTATTAAAACTATTGGTTTTGGACAGGAAATTTGTTTTCACATCATTTTAACGTTAATATTTTAATTTTTCATCACTCAGTATCCTAATTTACCTTTTTGAGAGAGAAATCCCACCAAATCAAACATTGATTTAATTTGAAACATGACATAATAAACATCTGAATTCACAATTATTACATAATATCTCAAACACACACTATATTAAATCACTATATCATCAAGTGGGCACAGCAGTGAACTTCTTCTTTACGTATGTCCCTTGGTTATGATCGCTTCGTAACCATGGAGTGTCCTCATCATTTACCAAGATGCTAGGGTCTTTGTTCACTTTGAAGGGTGAAATTCGGTCATCCTTTTCATATTCTTCTGACATGTCCGACTTGTCCTCAATTCCCATGATGACTCTTTTCCCTGAAAGAACTATGTGGCGCTTTGGCTCTTTGGTTGAGTCATTATCGTTTTTCCCTCTTTTTGGTTTGGTAGACATATCATTGACATAGAACACCTGATTCACATCCTTGGCAAGGACAAATGGTTCGTCTTTGTACCCAATATTACTAAGGTCTACTGTTGTCATTCCATACTCGTTGTCTACTGTTACCCCGCCTCCGGTCACCTTGACCCATTGGCACTTGAACAATGGGATCTTCAAAGTAGGTGCATATTCTAGTTCCCATATTTCATCTATGCGTCCATAATATGTCTGCTTATTCCCATTTGGGTCTGTGGCATCTATGCGGACACCACTATTTTGGTTGGTACTCCTTTTATCTTGGGCTACTGTGTAGAATATGTTCCCATTTATCTCGTACCCTTTGTATGTGATGATATGCCATGATGGTTGCATAGCCAATAAATACAGTTGCTCATGGATGCTCTCATCACCTTGACATTTTTTCGCAACCAACCGCCGAAAGTTTCCATGTGCTTATGCGTAATCCAAGCTTCAGTCTTCCCTGGAAACTCGGATCGTAAGAGATCCTTGTGTGTCTCAATATACGGATCTACCAAAGAGGAGTTTTGTAGAACTATGTAGTGCGCTTTATTGAAATAATCATCATCCGTACCAATATATGTTTTCCTCCCTAGTGTCCCCTTTCCACTTAGTCTCCCCTCATGTCTCGATTCAGGAACACCAATCGAGTCAAGGTCAGGAATAAAGTCAACACAGAACTCAATGACCTCTTCTGTTCCATAGCCCTTGGCGATGCTTCCTTCTGGGCGAGCACGGTTGTGAACATATTTCTTCAGGACTCCCATGAATCTCTCTAAGGGGAATATGTTGTGTAGGAACACAGGACCGAGAGTGAAAATCTCCTTGACTAGGTGAACTAGGAGGTGTGTCATAATATCAAAGAAGGAAGGAGGGAACACTAACTCAAAGCTGACGAGACATTGAACCACATCATTCTGTAGTTTAGCTAGATCAGTTGGATCAATTGCCTTCTGAGAAATTGCATTGAGGAATGCACATAGCTTCACGGTGGCTAGACGTACATTTGGAGGTAGAATTCCTCTTAATGCAACTGGAAGTAATTGCGTCATGAGAACGTGACAGTCATGGGACTTTAAGTTACAGAATTTCTTCTCTGGCACATTTATAATACCCTTTATATTTGAGGAGAATCCAGATGGTACCTTGATGTTGTTTAAGCATTCAAACATGATTTCCTTCTCCTCTTTGCTTAGAGTGTAGCTAGCAGGACGTAAGTAATGGCGTCCATCATCTGTCTTCTCTGGATGCAGGTTGTCTCTTTCTCTCAAACAACACAGGTCCTGTCGTGCTTCAAATGTGTCCTTAGGCTTTCCATACACACCCATAAAGCCTAGCAGGTTCACACAAAGATTCTTCGTCAGGTGCATCACGTCGATCGAGCTACGGACCTCCAGGACTTGCCAATAGGGTAGGTCCCAAAATATAGACTTTTTCTTCCACATGGGTGCGTGACCGTTAGCGTCTTTCAGAATAGGTTGGCTTCCATGTCCTTTTCCAAAGACGACTTTCACATCATTGACCATATCGAGTACATCCTCACCGGTTCGGTTGCGAGGCTTGGTCAGGTGGTCTGCCTTCCCTTTAAAATGCTTGCCTTTCTTTCTTACGGGGTGATTTGCAGGAAGAAATCGACGATGGCCAAGGTACACGACCTTTCAACATTTTTTCAAGAATACACCTCTAATATCACCGAAGCAGTGTGTGCATGCATTATATCCCTTGTTTGACTGTCCTGAAAGATTACTTAGAGCAGGCCAATCATTGATTGTTACGAACAACAATGCTCATAGATCAAAGTGTTCCTGTTTGTACTCATCCCACACACGTACACCTTCTTTATTCCACAAAATGAGAAGTTTGTCAATAAGTGGTCTCAGGTACACATCGATGTCATTGCCAGGTTGCTTCGGGCCTTGGATGAGCATAGGCATCATAATGAACTTCCGCTTCATGCATAACCAAGGAGGAATGTTGTAGATACTTAGAGTAACAGGCCAAGTGCTATGACTACTGTTCTGCTCTCTAAAAGGATTGATACCATCTGTACTTAAAGCAAACCTTAAGTTTTTTGCGTCATTTGCAAACTTCGGGAATTCTCTGTCGATTGCTCTCCACTAGGACCCATCAGCAGGGTGTCTCAACATATTGTCTACCTTACAGTCTTCTTTGTGCCATCGTAACAATTTTGCATGTTCTTTGTTTCTAAACAAACGTTTCAAGCGTGGTATTATAGGAGCATACCACATAACCTTGGCAGGGATTTTCTTACGCGGGCGTTCGCCCTCAACATCACCAGGGTCATCTCGCCTGATCTTATACCGCGACGCATGGCATACCGGGCATGCATCCAATTTCTCATACTCTTTGCCACGGTATAGGATGCAGTCATTAGGACATGCATATATCTTCTCTATTTCTAGCCCCATAGGACAGACAACTTGTTTTGCTTCGTAGGTAGTGGCGGGCAATTCATTGTACTTCGGAAGCATCTTCTTTTGGATTTTTAGTAACTCTCCAAATCCCTTGTCAGATACACCATTCTTTGCCTTCCATTGTAGCAATTCTAGTGTGGTTTCCAACTTTTTCTGCCCTGCATCACAAGTTGGGTACAACAATTTCTTGTGATCTTCTAGCATCCGCTCGAACTTGATCTTCTCCTTTTCACTTTCACATTCTCTTTGTGCATCACAAATGACCTGACAAAGATCATCAGCCAGCTCATCTTCTGCGGCTACCTCTTCCTTAGCTTCTCCCATTGCAGTATCATTGAAGCACGCACCATCAGGAATAATATCATTGTCGTCCCATTGTTCTTCTTCACCTTCTTCCATTACAACACCGGTTTCTCCGTGCTTTGTCCAACAAATATAGTTTGGCATGAAACCTGACTTGAACAAGTGTGAATGAAGAATTCTTGAGCAAGGATATTCCACCGTATTCTTACATATGGCACATGGGCAGCACATGAAACCATCACGTTTGTTTACCTCGGCCGCACGTAACAAAGAATGCACGCCGTCAATGAACTCTTGGGAGCGGCAATCAGCATTATACATCCAATGACGGCTCATCTGCATTACATGACATAAATATCATATTAAAACCTAGATCATAATTAATTATTTATACAACATGCGTGCCACCACAAAAGATACAAATTTATGAAAGCATCGCTACAATATAGACAATCCCAACTACCACTAAAAGAACTAAAGCTAAAATACATTTCAGGAGCACAAGGATTTCACGACCAATCTCAACTAAAACAGACAGATCCCTCGATTGTGCAACATCTTTGGGCTTCTTCGGCTAGATCACTGCCTCATTAGCCGCCGTATCTGCCTGTTGTGCAAGATATTTTTGCACGAGTTCAACATACTCTTCCTCCCAGTAGAAGCCTGAACATCGTCCACTGCCATCCCACTGAAATTAAAACAAAAAATTAGAACTTTAATCACAACCATCATGAAAATAGGTATAAACTAACCATAATCATTAAATACGATAAAATAACTCACATTGCGATCCGGACACTTGTAGAAGATACGATCCTTGTTGGGACCCTCCTTCTTCACTCAGTACTTCATCACAATCTTCGTCTCATCACGACACTTGCCGCATGGAATGAGAGGAAGGCCCGGCCTAAGTCGCTTTGGAAACCCATGAGAGGCCGAGGACCCGGAAGCAGTTGTCATCTACTCTCTATACTCATTTTTTAATACACTATAAATTTCTCCTTTTATAATCAAATAAAATTAACAAACTATAAAATTATCTAGATCTCTAAACAATGATATTTTTAATGGTCATTGTGTTCTCGTCTTTTACTACGGCAGGTAAGTAATTCATATGATATTTCCGCAAATTAACAGAAGAATGGGAATGTACACACATAACAGACTACTACGATGATATCGGGACGTGTGAATAAATAACCATCCGTACTAGTTGACCTTGCTTATGTGATCATCTCGGCGAGCATTTCTCCACCGGACGGCACCGTACTTGGCCACGGAAGAGCTCCAATTCTACGAGGAAGGGAACACGGTCTTCCATGACCGTTGCCGCTCTCCCTCGTAGAATCAAAGCTCCTCCTTGACGTCCGTTACCGCTCGGCAGAGAACATGCTCACCGAAATGAACACGGTCCGCTAGTTCAACTAGTATGGATTTTCTATAATTTTCTAACTATTTTCTAAGTTTTTCATTTCATAAAAAGTTAAAATAAAAAGTATGGTGATTGACAGACTACTGCGACGATATCGGGACATGTGAATAAATAACCATCCGTACTAGTTGAACTTGCTTACGTGATCATCTCGGCGAGCATTTTTCCACCGGACGGCACTGTACTTGGTCAAGGAAGAGCTCCGATTCTACGAGGAAGGGAACACGGTCTCCCACGACTGTTGTCGCTCTCCCTCGTAGAATCAAAGCTCCTCCTTGATGTCCGTTACCGCTCGACAGAGAACATGCTTGTCGAGCTGAACACGGTCCGCAAGTTCAACTAGTACGGATTTTCTATAATTTTCTAACTATTTTCTAAGTTTTTATTTATATATACTACGTTTAGGTACGGTGATTGACAGACTACTGCGACGATATCGGGACATGTGAATAAATAACCATCCGTACTAGTTGACCTTGCTTACGTGATCAGCTCGGCGAGCATTTCTCCACCGGACGGCACCGTACTTGGTCAAGGAAGAGCTCCGATTCTACGAGGAAGGGAACACGGTCTTCCACGACCGTTGTCGCTCTCCCTCGTAGAATCAAAGCTCCTCCTTGACGTCCGTTACCGCTCGGCAGAGAACATCCTCGCCGACCTGAACACGGTCCACAAGTTCAACTAGTAAGGATTTGCTATAATTTTCTAACTATTTTCTAACTTTATATTTATATATACTTTAACCTTCTTTCATGTAAATATGCAAGCTTGAAGTGATTTTGAGCTCAAATTGCTTACAAATGAAAAAAAATCACAATAAAGAACCATAAATATATATAGTGAACAAAATGGCATAAGAAAATGGTAAAAAATGAGAGTATGAGATTGGTAACCTTTACAACTAAAGAATCGACGGAGGAATCGAAGAAATCAACGGAGGAATCGAAGAATGGATGGAGGAACAATGGAGGGAGGGAGGAAGCAAGAACACTACTGCAGTGAGCTTCAAAATGTGCTGAGCTCGGGCTCGGGGAGGAAGGAGGAGACGGCCGATTTATAAAGGGAGAACATTTAGTCCCGGTTGATGGATCCAACCGGGACTAAAGGTAACTTTCCAACCCTGAGCGCAGCCACGGCCCGGGAGTAGACCTTTACTCCCGGTTGGAGCCACCAACCGGGAGTAAAAGTATATCTTTAGTCTCGGTTGGTGGCTCCAACCGGGACTAAAGGTCCCTGCCACCTCTGTCTGGCGCAGTAGCCGTTGGGCAGGGACCTTTAGTCCCGGTTGGATCCACCAACCGGGACTAAAGGTATCTCTAGTCCTGGGCGCAAAAAATCCCGGGACTAGAGCCCATTTTGGTCGAGGATCAAAGGTCTGTTCTCTACTAGTGTACAATGGTTCTAAGGATAGTATATTTGGTGCACTCCGATTGGTATCACACTTCAAAGGTCCATCTCTTATACCATAGCATCGTTTCATAGACATTGCCCTCCCATATTTCCAATCTATGCATATGTGCAAGCTTCAACCCAAACTCTTAGCACATATATAGGGAGAGCTAATGCTACCATTTAGGGTTCATGAAACTTGTCCATATCCTTTTACACATGGTAAATATGCTTGGGCAAGCAACATGGATTCAAATTAATTTCAATTTATATCTTTGTGAAAGGGTTGTCATCAATTATAAAAAAAGGGGGAGATTGGAAGCTCAAGTTTAGTTTTGGTGAATTGATGAAACCCTAAGTGCTAACATAGTTTATCAAAGTGATCATGAGATAGGTAGCACTATTCCAAGTAATGGATCAATTGGTGAAGATCATGATGATGGTGTGGACACGATGATCAAGTGCTTGGACATGGAAAAGAAGAAAGAGAAAAACAAAAAGCTCAAAGCAAAGGTAAAATTTGATAGGAGCTTTTTTGTTTGGTGATCGAGACACTTAGCGAGTGTGGTCACATTTAAGATCGATAGCCATACTATTAAGAGAGGTGAAACTCGTATCGAAATACAGTTATCAAAGTGCCACTAGATGTTCTAACACATTACATATGCATTTAGATCTAGTGGAGTGCTAACACTCTTAAAAATGTTTGTGAAAATATGCTAACACACGTGCACAAGGTGAAACACTTGGTGGTTGGCACATTTGAGCAAGGGTGGAGAAGTTAGTGAAGTGGAGGAGCTGTCCCGGGGTGACCGGACGCTGTCTCAGGAGTGACCAGACTTAGCCTCCCTACATCCGGTCAGTGTTGCAGTGAGGGCTGCCCTCGGTCTTGTGACCGGACGTGGCATAGTGAAAGTGACCAGACACACAGGGCCTGCGTCCGGTCAGGGGATGACGTATGCTGATGTTAGTCACTCGGTTTGGGGAGCAAACGGAGAAGAACTGACCGGACGCTAGCCTAGGTCCGGTCATGATGCATCTGACACGTCCGGTCATAGTTTTGTGGCTCTATATGCTCTCTGTAAGTGACATGACGCTGGGATCTCACGGGGAGCAACGCGTCTGGTCAAGGTGTGGCAGTGGTGTGCGCCCGTGGGCTGACTTGGCACTGGCACATCCAGTCTTCGGGACGGCATGTCCTGTCATGACTTAACGCTTGGCGCGAGGCTAACTAGTCGTTGGTGATCGACGGGCACATTTCAAAGGCAGGGACACATGGCGCGCATCCGTTGACCAGACGCTGGCTTGGTGCGTTCGGTCGATGCGCAGTGGGCTGCTTCGTGAGCCCAACGGCTCTATTCGTGGCAGCTTTCTATTTAAGCTCCCTTGGCCAGCTCAAGCTCACTCTCTTGGCCATTTGCATTGACATAGCAACCTTGTGAGCTTAGTCAAAGCTCTCCTACTCATCTCCATCAATGATTCATCATCTTTGTGAGATTGGGAGTGAATCCAAGTGCATTGCTTGAGTGTTTACATCTAGAGGCACTTGGTGTTCGTGTTTCGCTGTGGGATTCACTTGTTACTTTTGGTGATTGCCGCCACCTAGACGGCTTGGTGCAGTGAGGATCGTCATGCGGAGGAAGGTGCTTGTCTCTGGCTCCGATCGTGGTGATTGTGAGAGGTTCTTGACGTTTCTCCAGTGGAGAGCCAAAAGGTACTCTAGTGGATTGCCCGTGGCTTGTGTGATCCTTATCTTGTGTTGGTTGTGCGGCAGCCGATTGCTGGTTTGGCGTGTGACGCCAATTAGCGCGTGAACCTCTAAGTGAGTGAATCGCCATAACGAGGACTAGCTTGCCGACAAGCAAGTGAACCTCGGTAAAAAAATCTTGTATCATCTTGTCCGAAGATTCTTGGTATTCATTGTGATTGATTGCGATCATCTTATGATTGGCTCAATTCCTCGACACGGCGGTATAATCATCACCACCCTCTCTTGTGCATTTACATTTCTAGTGTTGCTTCACTCTTTAGTGTAATTAGTTTTGAGAGCAAGCTTGTGTCGGGTCTAGTGGTTAGTGAGGCTCTTTAGCTAGTCTTTGAGAGTTCACTAACTTAGTGTAGTGACTTAGCCAATTGTGTTTTTAGAGATCATAGTCACTAGAATTGTGGTAGGTGGCTTGTATTTTTAGTAGGCTAGCATAACATTCGCTTCGCCGTTTAATTGTCTAACATCTTTGCTAAGAGTTGTAAAAAATTTTCAATAGGCTATTCACCCCTCTCTAGCAATTAGATCCTTTCACTAAGGTTTCTGGTTTGGGAAAAAAAACTCTGGGGGAATTTTGACTTAGGCGTGCATTTTTACTTGATTCTACTTCTTCTATCTTCACCGAAACCCTAGCTTGCTAGCCCAACTAATTGTGACAATAACTAACATAAAAATCATGCTGATTTTGACTAAAAAGGGATAATTATACCATTAATCTAGAGAAATTAGCCCTAATAAAGGGCAATTAGGGTTTATTGAGTGTAATTAAGGCTTAATTGAAAACAACTAATACTTAAAGTTGACAACTAGGGTACATGGGTTAGGCTAGTGATTAAACTTAGTATTTGTTTAGGATTGTGATTAGCCGAACACATAAACACCTACACTTTAACACTTAGTTGAACTTAATTAACCGGCCTATTGGATGAAGATGTCCCTTACCTACCCACAGTAGCAGCATGGCATCGGAGGTAGATGTGGTACTCTGGTCGTCATCCTCCTCCTCCACTGGTCATCACATCACCATCACAGGAAGTATGGCGTCAGGTCTCTGGTCTTCCTAGCGAGGGGGTGGGTGAGTGAGGCAATCAACGACTAATGTGCATCACGGTGGAAGGGAGACACGTGTGAGTCAGGGGGGGGGGGGGGGGGGGGGGGCTTCATTTAAGAAAATAGAAAACCACCTTTCAAACTAGTTAGAGGACTAAATTTATCTGGCTTTGACAGTTAGAGTGTGCCTCCTACTCGGTTTGTAGTTCAAAGTTGAAAATCAGACTGACATGCAACTTACAGGTTGAAAAATGTACTTCAACCCTTAAAACTATAGGTCTGTTTGGGACTGCTCCACCAACTCTACACCATAAACTCAAGCGTGGAGCAGGTCCACAAAAATCTGGAGTTTCTAGAGCACCCATTTAGCTCTCACAACTCCACCTTTTTTCTGAAACAGGGTTTGTGGAGCTATACTTGTTTGGCTAAAAACAGAGCGGAGCAATCCAAACGCAACCTAGGAAATTGGGTAACAGGCAGCATTTGACTGTTGAAACTCGACAAATTTAGTCTTCCTACTGGTTTTCTATTTTATAAAAGTAATAAAAATCAGGTTTACTATCTAAAAATCATAAATAATTCATTAGATAAAAAATATGAAGCTAGTATCGTTTTTTTTCAAATATTTTATCTACATGCTTATGATATATATATAAAGTTGTTTGAAATTGATTTATTTTTATTCTTATTGCGTTATTGCTCATAGTCATGCTCTATATTTATTTAGAACAAATATGATCCAAATAACTCTAAATAGACCACCTACATCTAGATAACATTTTTAGTAGAAAAATGTACTGGTTCCATATATTTTATTTTTTAGAGATCAAACCTGAATTTATATTTTTAGAAAATAGAAAATCGCCTTTGAAATTTAAATTTGTCCGGTTTTGACCGTTACCTAGTTTTGTAATTCAAGGTTGAAAGTTGGACTGATGTGCATCTTGGAGATTGAAAATTATACTTTATCCATAGTTTAAAGTTGAAATCAGACTACCATACAAATTGAAGGTTGGAAAGTATACAGTACCCTTTTTTATCACCCAGAACTTGGAATGAGAAAAAAAAAACATGACTCTACTGTTCATTTTGTGGCTTCTAATGTTCGTTTTGCATCGTGATTTGTTCTCCGGTAACCCGTCATGTATTTTCTAACGACGGCAGCTGCAGGATTGTGGAAGGGATTTGCTGGACAAATGGGTCTTGGCTTTTGCTTGGCAAGTGACAAGAAAATTTAAAAAGATGTCCTTTGTCCCTATGAAAGTTTCCGCATATGACAGCACGGCCTGTTTTAGATAAAAAAAAATGCATTGCTTTTGTCATATTAAACAACCATTTAATTTAAACATATGTGGACAGGTCAACAGTGGGTGCTTGTCTGTTTTGTTTTTGCATACATGTAATTGTTTAGTATATGATGAAAGAGCTAAGCCATTGCTAGTGTCACCAACGTTTGATATTCAGCGCGATGGTGAAGATTTGGAATGGTGAACAATATTTTCTAATCTTCTCTCCGGTGCATTTACAAGGCAAAGTTATTGGATCATCTTTCACTTCATGGTCATCATCTGTCCATCTGAACTTAACCTTGGTTGTCATGTACATGCAATATTTTCTTGTCATTGTTAGCTGTATTATCTCGGATGTCTTATGAAAAGATATCAGGATAAAAAGAAAGATTACATGTTTTGGCATCCTCTTAGTCAAGAATTTCTTCTCTTTCTGAGAGTAACCGAACAAGGTATGTGTTGTATTATTAGTTGGACTTACATTACATTTCTTTAAACCATTTGGTTGTTCCACTATCTGCTGGTAACTGGTTAATCTGGTGAGATCATGTTTAACAGGCCTGCAACAATGTTGGATTGGTCCACATGCATGTAACTGGAGAAGCTGCAATTCAGTGAGTATTCAGTCTTTCGACATGTAGTACTTCAATCAGAAAATAGAATGGTGCTAGAAATTTTCTGCAAATATATTCTTAAAATTCATATATTTACCTATTTACCCTGTCATTATTTCGTCCTGAATGGGGTAAAAATTCATAGAGCAGCAACTTGCCTGACTACTTATTTACAGAGATGTCTCAACAAGTTAAAGACCCAATCAAGAAACAACTACATGGTCTAGAGAATGAAAAGTGACAAATACCTAATCTTAATATAATATACTAATCCTCAATGACTGAACAGACGCATAGGTCTATGAGAATTAGGATATCATATGAATGACTGAACAAACACACTAAGGTATTGCTAATGGCCCCAGTGTGACCTCAACAATTAAGTTCGCAGTTGAATAATCAAGCTGCAAACTGAGATAACCAAGCTGCCTGGCGTTCATACAAGTCGGTCAATGGTTGAGTGGTACCGTTTCTTTTCCATGCATCTTTCACAATCGCTAGCTTGCCATTTCCAGAGTAGGAGCATCCTGAACTCGAGGGGATTCCGTATATTTTGTACTTGCTGACTGCTGACATTGCTATGGCTTTCAGCAGCTCAGCTGTTAGCCATTGGTGTTACACCTTGCTCCTGATCAGTTGCAGCTTGGCCCTGCCGTACAGAAGGAGTACTTGCCTGAGACCTACAGGGCTACAGCTAAGGCCGAAGAAAATTGTACTTCAAATACTTTTTTTTTATCTTGGCTCCTAATCATTGTATATATATAAGGTCAGTTTAAGCTACATCTTGAGAGCTGTATTCATCATCACTAGATCGAAGACTAACCAAATCTGACAAATGGAGCGACTTCGTTCAAGGCCTGGAGCGCTGAAGCTTCCGTACATTACTGAACGCGAGCTCCTCTGTTCTTTTCTGAAAATGACACCCACCGGTCCAGCCTCAAGCGTCGAGACAGTCATGTCATGTACAAGCAAATCATTCAGCCACGAGACAGTTACGCCACGCCCAAGCACAATCGATCACGCGCTGCTTGTTCCTTGCTGGTAGCTGTAGTGCAGATGCACCAATCATTACCTCATTGGCGAGGATCTCAGTTCAGTTCAGACGTTCAGTTGCAAGGAAGCTGATGCCAACGCATGTAGCTGCCTTACATTTGGAGGTAGAAACTGGGCGAGACCGCGAGAGCGTGGTTATGCTGACCGGGCTCTGATCCTACTACCTTCAGGCTTCAACTAGCTAGCTGCTGCGCAGGTTTTGGAGTCCTGAAACTGAAATGCACACGCGCTCCAAATGTCACACTCGATTCAACAAGAGGGACTTTGTCCACTAAACAAATGAGGGGCCACGGCACGTGAGAGCACTGAATTGCTCATGGGAAATGCCACCCATGGCAAGAGACATATATATACCTCTGTTCGTCTTCTATTCATCCTATAATTCATCATGCTCTCAAACTTCCAAAGTTTGGCCATAGATGTCGTCTTTAGTCTCCCAAGATTTATCATACGAGAAATCACACTAGCTAGGAGTACAAGATTTATGGTTCAATGTTGTTCGTGTCTGTAGATGTCATCCCTTTCTTGGAGGCTTCGATGGAGCACTTCTGCCGCCATCCCGCCTCTCTCACCGGAGTTGCTCCTAGCTGTGTTGCGCCAGTGTGTGCTTCAGCTCTTTCTTCGCTTTGGTCTGTCCAGCTTGGATGTTTGGTGTTGCCGCTGTCGTCTGGTTCTTCGCAGCGATTACTTGGCCGCTTGCGCTCTTCTCGACGGATGCTTTGCCGTCGTTGCTGCCTGGACGAATACTTTGCCACCAATGTCGCTCCAATCTTGTGGATACTTTGCCGCGTGGTCTCTGGCAGATGCTTTGCCGCCATGCTGCTTGTTGATCTTGTTTGGGCAGATACTTTGCCACCATAATCATCTCTATTCGGTGGATGCTTTGCCACGCGGCTTCATCTCTTCTGTTGGCAGCCCCTGCGTTGTTGTTATTTTCCTTTCAGGTCCCCTCAGTTAGGTTGTTGCGGAGGGCCCTCTCCTTGCCGCGCCTTTTCCTTTCTCTTGTGTTCTACGCTCTTAACCACTACCTCTGTGCTTCTGTAAGCTGCGCTATGGGTTCTCCCATAGCTGCGTCGTGTAATTCATCACTCTCTTCTTCTTAATGAAATACACGTAAAGTCGTTTTTTCCGAAAAAGAAGTCTTTCAACATTTAGTACTCTAATCAGAACATAAATGGTGCTAGAAATTTTCTGCAAAAATTCTTAAAATTCATATATTTACCTGTTTACCCGTCATTCAGCCTGTTCGTTTCGTCGTAAACGATCGTGGATTATTTACTGCTGGCTGGTTTGGTGTGAGAGAAAAATATTGTTCCAGCTTATAATCCACGATCGTATACGAGCAAACGAACAGGCTGATTGTTTCGTTCTGAATGGGGTAACAATTCATAGAGCAGCAATTTGCCTGCCTACTTATTTATGTCTCAACAAGTTAATGACCATATCAAGAAACAACAACTTTTGATCTCTAAAGAATGAATAGTGACAAACACCTAATCTTAATGTACTAATCCTGAATGACTGAAGAGACGCATAGGTCTATGAGAATTAGGATATCAATCTGAATGACTGAACAAACACCACTAAGGTATTGCTAATGGCTCCAGTGTGACGTCAACAATAAGGAATTAAGCCCACAGTTGAATAAAGAACGGAATCACGGATCACCAGCGCACGCTGCAAACTGAGATAATCAAGCTTCCTGGCGTTCATACAGATTGACTTGTATATTGAGTCGGTCAGTGGTACCATTTCTTTTCCATGCATCTTTCTCAGTCGCTGGCTTGCCATTTTGAGTCGCTGGCTTGCCATTTCTCAGTCGCTGACCTTATATATTTTGTACTTGCTGACTGCTGGCATTGCTATGGCTTTCAGCAGCTCAGCTGTTAGCCATCGGTGTTACACCTTGCTCCTGATCAGTTGCATCTTGGCCCTGCCGTACAGGAAGGAATACTTGCCTTGCCTAAGCCCTACAGCTAAGGCCGAAGAAAATTGTACTTCAAATACAATTTTTTTATCTGCGTCGTTGTTCTATGGCTCCTAGTCATTGTATATATAAGCCAAGGTCAGTTTAAGCTACATCTTGAGAGCTGTATTCATCATCACTAGATCGAAGGCTAACCAATTCTGACAAATGGAGCTACTTCACCATTCAGGGCCTGGAGTGCTGAAGCCTCCGTACATTACCGAACGCGAGCTCCTCTGTTTTTTTTTCTCTGAAAATGACAGTGCACCGGTCCACCCTCAAGCGTCGAGACAGTCATGTCATGTCCAAGCAAATCATTCAGCCACGAGACGGCGTAACGCCCAAGAACAATCGATCATGCGCTGCTTGTTCCTTGCTGGTAGCTGTAGCGCAGATGCTGAGATGCATCAATCATCGGCGAGGATCTCAGTTCAGTTCAGACGTTCAGGTGCAAGGATGCTGATGCCAACGCATGGCTGGTTGCCTTACATTTGGAGGTAGAAACTGGGCGAGAGCGTGGTTGTGCTGACCGGCTTCAGCTAGCTAGCTGCTGCGCAGATTTTGGAGTCCTGGAATGCACACGCGCTCCAAATGTCACGCTCGATTCAGCAAGAGGACTTTGTCCACTAAACAAATGAGGTGCCACGGCACGTGAGAGCACTGCATTGTTCAGGGGCAATGACACCCATGGCAAGAGACATATATATACCTCTGTTCGTTTTCTGCTCATCCTATAATTCTGCATGCTGCATGCTCTCAAACTTCCAAAGTTTGGCCATAGATATCGTCTTTAGTCTCCCAAGATTTATCATACGGAAATCATACTACTAGTACTAGATTTGCCTTCTGAAATTCTCTCTTTTTTCGAGGACGTGCCTGGGCAACTGGAATTCTTTCACAGAAGTATACGTTTACCATTACTCGTCAACATAGAACTGTTAGCCAAAGATGCATTCAAGTATCACCATAAGTATGGATAGAGAGTAACTATTGCTGCGTTATATGTTTACCATCCTCGGCAAGTCGGCATAGCCGAAGTTCGATTCTTTTTTCTCGTCTCTTATTTCATCATTGATTGAACGTATGCTCCATAGGTTAATAACTTAAGAGTATGTAGTCCAATATTGCTTTTCTCACAATGCATAGCGTTTTAAGCTGGAAACGTGTGATACGTCGTCCAATCTTTTAAGTTATGGCAAATCGTGATGGGCCGACTGTTTTTTCAGATGATTATGGCCCAAATGCCCCTATCAGATGTAACGGTGAAACATAAAAGCCCAACGATGGGCTGACTGTTTCTTCAATGAATTTGTCTTAGCCTAAAACAATCAGAGGTTAAGTATTTTTCCTCTGTTCTCCTCAAAAAAAAAGTATTTTTCCTCTGTTCTCCTCAAATGCCCCTATCAAAGATATATTTGGTTTGTTGCTCATCCCGATGGAGTTTGTACCAATTATCCTGATGAATAAAGAAGGGTGACACTTTGCTAAAAAAAAGTATTTTTCCTCTGTTCTCCTAAAAAAAAGTATTTTTCCTCTGTGCCTAAAATGCAATCGGAATCTGAGTGAGACGTCCTACCGAGCGAGGTAGCTTTTGGCTCATCATGAACTATATAGGAGCATGTTTGATTTCTCAGAATTTTTGCAACTTCTAGTGAGAGCAAAAAGTTTGCCTTATAAAGTTTTCACAACTTCTACCAAATTTGGTTATATTGTTTGGTTTGCAGTTAAAATTTACTGATGCTCCACTTTATCAGTCTCTAATTCATTTTACACGCCCAAATTATTTCAAAGCTTATATACTCCCTCCGTCCACAAAAGAATGCAATTCTTGCTTCTCGAGAAGTCAATCAATTTTAACTTTGACCAAAATTATATAAAAAATACTAATATTCCTGATGCAAAATTAGTATCATTTGATTATTCATAGAATATGTTTTCGTAATAAATTTATTTGGAGACATAAATATTAATATTATTTGCTATAAACTTGGTCAAACTTGAGCTACTTTGACCGGCGCGGATCCCATAATTGCATTCTTTTCTGGACGAAGGGAGTACATCTATTGCGCGTGCGGGGCGCCAAACAAATTTGATTACACTAAAACTTTTTTTTCTCGAAAACCTATTTACTCCAAAACTTGTCTGATCTTCATCTAAAATTTCTGGTGCGGGCCAAAGTTTTTGATAGTCTTCGCCCAAAACAGTGGCAAAGAGACAAACAGTGATACCGGTGCATGTTCATGTTGACTTTGCCGTTCTTTGATCGCCCAAATTTTCTCCCCAACAGGACATCCAACGTGCAGCAGCTAGATCTAGAAAGTGGAGTCACATGGCACAACCAGAAGGCATAAATAAAGATGTGGATCTCCTCAATCCAGCTTCCCGAGCGAGACGCGTTAGCGTAAACGATAGCACAGAAATAAAACGCGCCTTGATAAATGCGTGGCAAAGACACAAGCAGGCAGATCAATTTCTGCATTAACATTTTATTACAAGCTAGCACCGTGCAACCATTATTTTAGTAGGAGTACATCACATGGCAAACAAACCATACATGCTATCTCTGACTCTGTTATTTCTTTTTCATCATTTTCCCCCTTGATCATATAGCACATACATGCATGACACCCGTGAAACATTACATCAGCATCTGGTATATGTATCCTGCAAGCATCTGTTACACCTGCATTCAAGCCAACATCAACGTCTTCAGATCCAGCAAAGATCAACACAATAAATACAGAAAAGAAAACAAAAGGAACCTCTTTATTCAGAAGATTCTAGAGCAATAATCTTTGTCCGGTATGCGCATGTAGTTTGGCCAGCCTAAATTACCTGAGTGCATATATGCTAATGGAAGCACGGCGCACGGGCGAGGCGACATCAGTCGCTGTCGCTGCTGCTGCTGCTGTGGCCGTCATGGTCGTGGCCCTCGCCGTGCTTCTTCTCCTTCTTCTTCTTGTCCTTCTTCTCCTTGTGGTCCTTGTCCTTGTGCTCGCCGGACTTCTCGCCGGTGATCTTGTCCTTGATCTTCTCCACGATGCCCTCCTTGTGCTCCCCGTCCTTCTTGTGGTGCTCCTCGGCCTTCTTGTGCTCCTCCTTCTTGTGCTCCTCTTTCTTGTGGTCGCCCCCCATGTGGAGCGTCTCCTCGATCTTGTGGATGATGCCAGACATGGTGGTGACTACTTCTCCTTTGTCTTGGCTCAAGAAAAGGGAAACAGCAATGGAACTGGGATTGGAATGCTATGCGGCGTCGGTGATCTTGGTTGGCTCTTCGGCGCCGGTATTTATAGAAGGGGGAGGGCTAGCTAGGTACTCCGAGGCTTGCGGTGGGGTGTGTGAAGAAATGGAAGGCCAATCGGATAAGAAGGACGTGATGGCACTAAATAAAGGAGAAAACATAAATCAAAGATACCAATTGCTTTGCTTACCAACTTCTGTACCAACCTTTTGCTCCACAGAAATGCCAGCAGCATTCATTTTTTTTCTTTTGCGACCCACATTCACTTTTTCCCCTCATATACTCAGGCGTGTTTGGCTGCTCCGCATGCGAAGCAGGCGGAGCCACACCAATTGCCCTCGCATGGAGGAGGGCTTCTAGCTGGTAAAATATGGAGCCGAACCATTTTAGCGTACAGATGCGGAGCCGCAAAAACTGGCTTCACTCCTAGGACTCTGACTCCGGCCACAGAGCGTGTGCAGAGAAGCTGCACCAAACAGGCCCTCACTACGTTTAGAAATGATAATCATATTTGACCGAGGAAAAGACAAATATTATAAATTTTAATCAACAATTAGTCAAAATTTTATGCAAGTTTAAAGCATAAAGCTAACATCAATAGATTTGCGTTCAAATTGCCTTGATTCTTTTAGCATTGACTATTGTTGGCAAAAAAAAATAGCCACACGTCATAATGCTAGAATGCGTGGGTAGTGGATTGTCGAGGCGACCATGAAAATCTACACACCGAACAGTCCGGCGGTGGTGTAATTACACACACTGGACATTCCATCGCCCGGTGTTGAATACCCTTGGCGCAGTTACATGCAAAGGACAGTACTCTAGCGCTGGCTAAATTCCACGCACTGGACAGTTCACCTCGCAACACTCAAACGCATGGGTTGTAGATCGATGAAACGCACATGGAGGATCGTCTTCTGGTGCTCTTTGTTTTGTCGTGAAGGCCAATGAACATTACCTCGGGAGAGACCCTGTCAGGGCAAGCGCACTTCGGGCTGTCTAGCACCGGCACAGGACGCCTTCAAACGTCGTAGATATAAAGAAAGAACAGCAATCTAGGGTTTGGAGGAGATTAAGGAAAAGAGAGAGTAAAAGGTAAAAACATAAAAGATAAAGTTGTATTGATTAATTGATTGGATCCCTTAATTGGCCATGGTCATTTAGGCCAGTCTCAATGGGGATTTCATAGAGTTTCATGGACATTAAATATGCTGCCATGGCACTGTCTTGATGAAGAGAGAGAAGATAAAAGTTTCATGGGAGTAGAAAGAGTTTTATGGGGATGAAACTCTTCTGCACTGTTTTCAAAATATGGGTGTGTTGAAAACTAGGAGATGAAACCCCACTGAGACTGGCCTTATGTTTATAGGGTGGAAGGTCTATCCCAAGGTAAAGTCCACATACATCACGGAAATCAACCCAAAATAAACATAGAATTTGAGTCCTTCTTGAACCCGACTTGGATAGACACACCGGACAGTCCGAAGCACACAGGCGTAACACACTGGACTGTCCAGTGTGTGTGACCGTGAACACATGCCTCCTTTTTTTGAAAACTTGCATGACAAAAAGAAAATCTTATCTAAGGACGATGATCATCAACAATTGATCGGCCATATTTTTTTCTGGACGATAATTATATTATCAGACGTAATCCTTGACCAAACTTAAATAGAGGTGGAAACTACTTGTTTTGGCTTCTAAACCTTCTTCATAGTTGTTATCTTCTGCTTAGATCTCCACTGCTTATCCTCAATTTCCTTTGATTTTATTTTTTATTTTATTGCGCCCAGTGCTACTGATTTGCAATCAACTCTTCCAAGTTTCATCCCTTGCCCCTTGGTGCCACTCCGGTACTTCAAAGTTTTCCCTAGATAGATGGGCCTCTTGCAAGATTAGCGGGCAAAGTCAATATGAGGCAAGTGCTGAAGTGCATACGATCGAGATTGGAGAGTGCAAGAGGACACATGGTGTGTTCAGTAATGCGTGTGATAGGGAAGACAGCGTGAGCGTGAGGTGAGGTCGGCGGGCGACAAGTGGGCATTATCCACGGTGCTAGCGATCCGGCGACGTGCGCCGCGTGGAATCCGACGGCACTGTCGGCAGCAGCGAGTGGACGCGGGTGCTGCGCTGGGCGATTGCGACGGGAAACGCCATCCAGGAGCAGCCGTGGAGGCAGGTGGACCGCGGAACCCCTGGGCGATTGCGAGGTGCGGGTGCGATCGCTCCTTTGTGGGATGATAAAAAGCAAGAGGGTGCAATCAAAACCCGGGTGCTGCATGGCTCCAAAACAATCGAGCAGCCTTTAGCTTTTCCCTGAAACAAACAAAATGTCCCCTGTTTCGAAGTCTAGGTTCTGAATTTTCAAAATATACATTCAGGCACCTAAAATTCCCAACTATGTCCCGTGGGATTCAAATCATCATAACTTGTATTAACCCGTTTGCGTGGCACGCCGATCGCATGGTCGCACAGCACCGAGACATAGGACCCACATGCCAGTTGGGAGATAGTAGATGAGGCCGTGTCATTGTAAAGGTCGATCACCGTGCCACATGCAGTAGAGGATTAGCCTAAATTAGGGCGATTTAGATCTTTTTTTAATGAAAGGGCGATTTAGATCTCATGTGGCAAGATTAGTAAGTTTATGGACTTGGACAAGTATTTTAGAAGTTTAGAGAGCTGAATAGCACCCCAAGCCAAATTAGGATACCATGGTACTCCTCCGTCCAGAAAAGAATACAATTATGGGATCCGTGCCGGTCAAATAGCTCAAGTTTGAACAAGTTTATAGCAAATATTATTAATATTTATGTCTCCAAATAAATTTATTATTAAAATATATTCTATAACTAATCTAATGATACTAATTTTGTATCAGGAATGTTAGTATTTTTTGTATAATTTTGGTCCAAGTTCAAACTGATTAACTTCTCGAAAAGTAATAATTGCATTCTTTGTGGACGGAGGGAGTATTACGTCGTGCTCTTCAAAGTATAAGGAGGCGTAGTAAAACTAAAAGAAAGTCAAACTTTGAAAATATTGACCACGAATTACTCAAATCATATGCATGCCTAGGATATTTCACGTATCTTTTAATGTAAATTGATTTTCTATAACAATTGATGATATATTATAAGATTATTTGGTGGTCAAAGAAATCTTCTAAACAGTTTCCTAAATCCTAATACGCCTTGTGAAAATAAATCAGTAATGATATGACGCGGGCGTCCGTCCATCTCGACGCCGCACACCCGCACTCTGCCTTATCCAGGCGACGCTCGCCAGTCCGCTTCTCCAAAAAAAGACAATGTTGCTCCCTTCTCCAGCGCGCAAGGCTCCTCGCTGCAAGCAACGCGAAACCACTTGCCGCGGCCTCTCCAGCGCGGCGGCGCCGTATTTGACTCCATCCCACGCTGCTCCGCGCCACGACCCCATCCACCTCGCCCGTCGCGGAAGGGGAGGCAGGGAAGCCTGCGCCTATGCCTGGGGAAGGCATGCACCTGTGCCCCCATCCTCTCGTGCCGTCGGTAGGAAGGGGAGGTTTGCGCCTGGGTGTACGCTGGGTTGTTGATGTCCCCCTGACCCGAGCTTGCAGGCTACCGCAGTTTCCCACCAAGTAGGCCATGGCCGCCAGTAACACTGTGTTTCGAGTGTTTTCAGACGTATGTTGCATATGTTTTATCTGAATGTTTCAAAAATAGATCGAGTGTTGCACGTGCTGCAATAATGCCGATGGCTGGCGGAGAGCGGACCGCCTTTCTCGCACGGCGCGTCTCGCGCTCCCCTCCTCTCCCTTCCCTTCCCTTCCCTTCATCTCGTTTTGGCAGATCGAGCTCGACTTGAGCGGGATGGGCATGGGGCGACAAGGCTGCGTGTGTCGGAACGAGGTACGTGTAGACGCGGCCGTCTAGACACGAGCGTCTATCCAGACGTCCAGGGGCTAGCACTACTAAAAATAAATACAGCGAGCACTGTAGTAACCATAAACGAGTAATCACACCGACAAGTAGGAAAAAGAGAAGCCGTGCCTTATTTTCGTCCACTAATACTAAACTCTTGTTTCTTACTGAAATGGTTACGCAAAACCTCTTTCCAATAAGATCAATTAAATTTAGCCGATCCAAAAATTTAATGTTCGAAAATAAGGGTGCACATTTGGAAGCAAAATTTCAGTCGCACTATGATTGGACTGGCGCTTAGTATGTTCTGGCATCGCATCGCAGTCTTGGGAACTTAGGAAATTAAATCTGGAACGTGGTTCCCACCGACAGCTTGTTCATTTCGTCATAAACGATCGTGGATTATTTACTGCTGGCTGGTTTGATATGAAAGAAAAATACTATTCTAGCTTATAATCCACGATCGTATAAGAGCAAGCGAACAGGCCGTAAAAAGACGATGATCCCTTCGCCCCATATCTCCACACGACCACACTTAGGGTCCGTTTGTTTCCGCTCATAAACGCGTTGGCGACTGAGATGCGCAGAAAATCCAGCCGAACGGTCTGCGGCACTTGCACATTTCGCAGCAGAAAATAAACGCGGCTCGGCGATTCCCAAAACACGGCCTTGGCGCGCGATACGACGTCGCGGAAACAAACGGCCCCTTACTGATTGCGGTATAGAATCTGATGCCACGTCGACATTAGTAAAGTCTATGGACTTGGATATGAAACAATTTCATTGTTAAAGATACGTGTCCATCCACCACCGTTCGCTTGACGCTGCCTCCAGCGATGCCTACTGCTTCTTTCAGCAAAAGCTGACCAACAAGAAAGGTTAGCCATACAGAACTTGTTTATTAGCGTTTAAGTGTGCTTGTTAAGTCTTTTTTTGTACGGTTCATTTTACTCATCACGTATTCCTGTGATGTCCATCATCGCTGAGTCGCTGGCTTGCCCGTGCGCGCGCCACAATATGCAAAAGAGTCCTCGGGTTCTCATCAAATGACAACGCAGTCCATTCCACTATTCCCTCCTCTCACTGACTCTAGCACTTAACCCCTTCGCTTACTCCAAATTCACATAGCGACGCCCCTGGCCAGATTAAACAGAGCCACGACCTCCTGGCCAGACGCCGGCGAGCACCGACCCCGCCGGCACACCCCAGCAACCCCACAAGCTTCCTCGTGCTACGCGAAGTGGATTGAGGTAACATATGCCCAAAATGGCGTGCCACGCAGGCGTGCCCACATGCCGCGACGGTGATTGGCCGCGGTAGCCCGACGCCGGCGAAACCACCTACTCGAATGCCTCAATTGCTACTCGGGGACCACCAGTAGGTTGCGTTAAACAAAGTAGCAGTCCTAATTGGTCCGCCACTACCTTCAATCGCGTCGGCCACGAAAACGGCATCTACTGACGTCCGCCGAGGACGGCCACGCGCGACGGCGAACTTCTGCCCTAATCGAGTCGACCAGCTACTCTAGGAGTGAAAGAACCTCACCAGCGGTGTGACGGACGGACTGGGCGAAGGCGCGAGACTCGGCAAGACGGTTGGCCACGAACAGGGGGTCACGCTGGTTCCCGGCGAGCACAGCGACGGCGTCTCCGGTGACCCGCTGCTCCACCGACGAAACCACTGCACGATCGCGATACCCAGTCAACTATTACTCACGGCACGGCCCAAATGAAACAATGAAGCGCCCCACGACGCCCTGGCCATGCGCCCGCTCTGGCGGCCATGGCGGACCACCGGGAGGGAAACACCCCGTCTCACCTCACTGAAGGCCGAACGAAAGCCGAGGCGGCTTCACTCACACGACAACTATTTGGGCTAGTAGAGGGCACGGTTAATTGGAAAACGGTGGAGTGGTTGAGGCCAATTTCAGTGGCATGCTCTAAAGAATTATGGTGGCCGACGGCGACAGAATTCCAAAAATGATGTCCTTCCTTTTACCTCTGCCACAGAGACCGATTTGGCACGACGCTATCCTTCCACGACCACCACACGTGCACGAAACACGGACAAGGGGTAGCGCCTCGATTTGGTTGCTTGGCATGGCTCGGCCGGCCGATGACCTTGCAGGCGAAATGTCCGGCGCCCCTAGCGTGGCCTTGAGCGCAGGTGTGAGAACGCGACAAGCCGGACACGCCCACGCGCGCGCACTGCCATCGTCAACGGGAGCAGTACCCAGACAGCAGCGCCAGACAGCGCATGATGTGGGCGACGCGACGCGACACGAGCAGCAGCCACAGCGGACGTAGAAGGGGAAGCAGAGCCGCCAGTCATGGCTGGGCCAAGCGCACGCCATGCCAACGCAGACAGTAGGGACCCAAACCGATAGTGCCAGGCCAACGCGTAGGTGCACGCGCGCAGACACGACGGCGGCCAGCTCGGAGACGCTCGCGGCGCGCCAACGCAGCAGCGCAGTGCAGCCAAGGCAAGGCAGCGGTCGGGATGACCAGTGCAGTGGCTCACGCACGGCATGCTCGCACAAGCACAGCAGTGGCAACGTGGCCGGCTCGGTAGGTCTAGCTGGCGGCCAGCAGCGGCAGCAGCAACGCCAGGCAGAGGCGGTGACTGCAGCCGACGCCGGCTTAGCTAAACCATGTGACGGGCACGCTTTTTAAAGCTGTTGCTAATTCCTACCCGATGGTCCAAATGCCAAACCAAATCATCTATACGCAAGAGGGTACGTAGGGCTATCGATCGAAGCCAGGACATCGCGCCACTTCCTAAGCCGATCGCTCTACAAAAATTGCCAAATGTGGCTTCGTCGACCCAATTACGAACTTAACGCGAAATGAACAAACCGCGATGGTTTCGCGTCGAATTCAATTTCCGAGCCTCCTAATATGCTAGCTAGCGAACCTCGTCCTCGACCGCACATATTTCATCATCGCCTACGAAGTATGTACTACCAACTCTATCAAAGTTCGCATAATCATTCTATAGCATTTTTGTTCGATAAAAATTCGGTTAAAATACTAAACAATATTATATGACATGAAACGTAACATTGATTTCTTGTTTCATATAAATGTTTCAAGTGCCGTACATTGATTTATACTTCCTGTTATACATATTTGCACATAAGTAAGATGCTCATGCAGTGTTTTAGCAAGAATAGTACAATGTAACACCGAGGGCATTACAAATCTACCCCCCCCTAAAACAAAATCTCGACCCGAGATTTCATGTGCCTTGTGTGAGGAAGAGATAGGGAATACATTTTTGGCGCAGCAACTAACGATCAGAACCAGAAAGGAGGTGGGGGTAATGCTGCAATAGGTAACTCTCTTGTTCCCAGGTGGCTTCATCCTCGGAATGGTTTTGCCACTACACCTTGTAGAACTTTACTACTCTGTTCCTGGTCACTCTCTCCTTCTCATCCAAGATTTTTATAGGGTGCTCCACATAAGTCAAATCTGGCTGGAGAGGAAGCTCTTCAATTTCCACAACTTCATCAGGAACACATAGACATTTCTTTAATTATAATACATGAAACACATTATGTACCACAGATAAAATATCAGGAAGCTGAAGACGATAAGCAACGGGGCCACACTGTTGCAACACCTGGTACGGGCCCACATACCGAGGGGCTAGCTTGCCATGGACACCAAACCTATGCACCCCTCTCATAGGAGACACTTTGAGGTACACATAGTCCCCAGATACAAACTCCAAAGGCCTCCTTTGCTTGTCTGCGTAAGACTTTTGTCGGCTTTGAGCTGCCTTCAAGTGGCTTCGAATAATGTTTACCTTCTCTCGAGCCTCTTTTATGAAATTAGGCCCAAAGTACCCATGGTCTCCCACTTCAACCCAGTTCAGTGACGTTCTACACTTATGCCCATATAAAACCTCAAATGGTGCCATGCAGATGCTTTATTGGTAGCTGTTATTGTAAGAAAATTCAGCTAACTTCAAGCACTTATCCCACTTCTCAGGAAAAGAGATGGCACAAGCCCTCAACATGTCCTCGAGCACCTGGTTCGCCCTTTCAGTTTGACCATCCGTTTGTGGGTGGTATGCTGAGCTTCTAAGAAGATGAGTCCCTAGACAGTGCTGTAGTTGCTCCCAGAAACAAGAGACAAAGATTGACCCTCTATCAGAGATGATAGTAAGGGGAATTCCCTGAAGGGTCACAATCTGATTGAAATATATCTCAGCATACTTCTTGGCTGTATATCTAGTGTCCACCAGGATAAAATAGGTAGACTTGGTGAGACGATCCATAATGACCCAAATAGAATCAAAGCCCGTGGAGGTGCGGGGTAAACCCACAATGAAATCCATGGAAATATCCTCCCATTTTTAAACAGGAATGGGCAAGGGCTGCAAATATCCTAGGGTACGCATATGATCTCCTTTAACCCTACCACAAGTGTCGCACTCCATAATATGTCGGGTGATGTCCTGCTTCATGTTAGACCACCAATACAAGTGGCGTAGATCATGATACATCTTGTTACTGCCAGGATGAATAGACAGTTTTGAATGGTGAGCTTCATTCAAAATCTTTCTTTTCAGCTCTTCATTGGATGGAACCACCAATCTATCCTTATATCTCACCACTCCATGTTCATCAACACTAAAGTGAGGGCCACACCCTTCAGCCATCAACTTTCTGATGTGAGGAATCTCTTCAGGGTCTTCCTTTTGCTCCCGAATAATCTGCTCCAGCAATTCTAAGGTCAATGCAATATGAGCCAACACTTCAGCATGGTCGAGAGACAAAATTGTTTCCTTAACCTGATGTGACTTTCGACTCAAAGCATCGGCCACTACATTGGCCTTTCCTGGATGATAATGGACTTCCAAGTTATAATCCTTTATTAATTCTAACCATCTCCGTTGCCTCATGTTTAGCTCAGATTGGGTGAAAATATGCTTCAAGCTCATGTGATCTATAAAGATATGCACTTAGTTGCCCAACAGATAGTGCCTCCAAATCTTCAGAGCGTGGGCCACAGTAGCTAGCTCTAAGTCATGGGTAGGGTAATTCACCTCGTGCTTTTTCAGTTGGCGCGAAGCATAAGCTATCACACGCTTATCTTGCATAAGCACATACCCCAACCCTATCTTCAAGGCATCATAGTATACATCAAAGGGCCTATCAATATCTAGTTGGGCCAATATAGGAGCAGTGGTCAGGAATGTCTTCAGAGTTTGGAAAGCTTCTTCACAAGCTGGGCTCTAGTCAAACTTAGCTTCTTTTTGGAGCAGCTTGGTCATTGGCTGGACTATCTTAGAGAAATCAGGAATGAAACGCTGATAGTATCCAGCCAGACTAAGAAACTGACGAATCTGATGCATAGACTTAGGAGACTTCCAATCTAATACATCTTACACCTTGCTGGGATCTACAAAAACGCCTTTAGGTGTCGACACATACCCCAAAAACTACACTCGATCTAACCAAAAATCGCACTTGTTGAATTTAGCATACAGCTTGTGCTCCCTTAGTTGAGTTAGTACTATTTGAAGGTGTCGAGCATGCTCTTCATCATTCTTGGAATAAATCAGGATGTCATCAAAGAAAACTACCACAAACTTATCCAGCTCCGGCATAAAAACTAAATTCATCAGGTACATAAAGAAGGCAGGAGCATTGGTAAGACCAAAAGATATCACTAGGTACTTATACAGCCCATACCTAGTAGAGAAAGTTGTATTTGGTATATCATGTGGCCTGATCTTGATCTGATGATAGCCTGATCGGAGATCTATCTTCGAGAACACCTTGGCACCAGCTAATTGGTCGAACAAAGTATCTATGCGGGGTAGAGGATACTTGTTCTTAACTGTTACTGTAACAACCCAAAAATCCACACACCAAAAATCCCAACTACAAAATTTTTTCTTCAAAACCCCATGCAATGTTGAGTGCCATGTGTAGGAGCCAACCCTAAGTATTGCATGTAAGCATAACCTAAGTAGTCATTTTCATAACCATATCATGACACATGTCATATATGAGTGTTTAAATCCCCAACACGTAAGACCATGCATGCATAATTATTATTGTAACATGTGATTTGGATTTTCATTGCTTTATATGATACTTGACTAACTCCTTTAATAATTAATAAACTTTCAAACAATTAATACTCAACTCAAAGGATAAAATACATAAAATAGAAAACTATAACAAATTTCGGTATAGCAAAAATAGCCAATAAATCCCAAATATATGGGATGAGTCTAGGCCACCATTCAAACCCTTGGACAAGTTACATATACCATGTATAAGTGTGTGAAGCTAGATGGTTCAAACTCCAAATCAATTTGAAGCAAATAAAGAAAAGAAAAACAAAAGAAAAAGAAGAATGGAAAAGAAAAGGGGGAGGCAGCAGCTTAGCCTAGCCTGCCTCGACCGGCCCAGCTAGCCCAGTCGAGCCTCGCCTACCCTTTCACGTGCGTAGCCCATGAAGCTGGCCCAGCATCGCCGCCCACACACGCACAGCCGCTGACAAGCCAGGCCCACTCGTCAGCCATCACACGCCGCACGCAGCCACATCGCGCCAAACGCCTGATGACCCGACCCCGCTTGTCAGCACAGTAGCGTCTTCTTCCCCTTGCCCACGCATTCTCCCCACACGACTGGGGGCCGACCAGCGTGGTAGGCATGGGCCAAGGGGGTCACGCGAGAAGCATGACCCTATTTTCCCCCTTGCGCCACACTTACACTACCGCACGCGGGCCATCGGATGCGCCACACGCATCACCACCGCTCGATCACCGTCCACCATTGGAGCCCTTGGAGCTCGGCTATAAAAGCCAACGTCCATGAGCCCTAACCCTCAGCCTGTTCGCCGCTGCCGCCGCTGGTGGCACAACACCACACAGCGTCAAGCCGAGAGAGAAGGAGGAGGGAGAAGCAAGGAGGAGAAGGAAGCCGCTGTGGGGAGGAGCTTGCTGGAGTCGGAGCGAGCGACATCGCACTACACTGCTTCCGGAGCTACACGGCCACACAATCTCACTGCACCGCCGCACCACACCATCAAGAACACCGTGGTAAGCCTCCTATGACTAATACCAACTCCAAGCCCCTAGCCGCCATGAATAAACCACGCCGAAGCTCAAGCCAAGCTTTGGCCTAGCCAAACTGCCACCAAAAGACCTCCATGATCATCCTCTTGAGCCTTGCGGTGCTATGCTAAGCCAATTTGAGGTCAAGCCATGGCCAACTACACACCGCATGCACAAGCACGAGCTTACAAATGTCATGTCGACATCAGGCCGTCCCTGCTCGAGCACACCGCACACCGCCACTCTCTTTGCGCACATAAGCACCCACGCTCACATGCACTGGTCGACGCGCATGCACGCGCTGCTCAAAGACACGGCCACTGGACACACGCACGTGGGGCACGCATGCAGACACGCTCGGGCGCGCTCACCATGGCCTAGAGCACGGCCATGGTGAGGCCACCTTGGCCACCCCACCGTGGACACACCGCCGTTAACATCACGCCAAGCTCCGCCGTTCCGCGGGACATGCCACGTGCATGCTTAGTGAGCAAGAAGACCACCGCAGCCCTGCTTTTGACCATGCGGCACTGTCACTGGAGCGCTGCCATGACCAAGCCACCGTCACCATGGCCGAAGGCGTTGAGAGCTCCCAGAGCCCCTTCGATCGGCTCGCCATGGCCGTACCAGCGTCAGGGAGCTCATGCGCACCACCAATCTCCGGTACCACCGCCACAGCCACCACTCCGTCGCCACTGTGGCCAGCTAACTGGAGTCGCTCGGCCACCACGTTAACTTCACCGGGGCACCCGCCATGGCGAGGCCAAGCTTTTGCCCACCTTAATTGCACACCCACGCCGCTGGAGGGGCTCACCGATGAGCTCACCGCCGGCGAGAGCGTCGGGGACGATGGGGAATTCTCCCCACCTGGTTCACGCACGCGTGCACCCGATCATGGTGAACCAAACAGAGGAGAAGGAGAGGTGGACCCGAACTACGTAGACCGTGTCTACGGTCCATGAACCAACACCACACGGTCCACCATGAACCGATTCCGTGGATCCAGGCCTAGTAAAAGCCCATAGGGGTGACGTGGCCTCACCAGTGAGCACCACATGGCGGGCCAAGCATGGCCCATATCCAGCCCAATCAGCCTAGTCGAGGCCTGGCCTGTGTTGACCGTTGACCAGTCAACATTGACCGATTGACCGGGCCCACATGTCAGCGACATAGAGACTCTAGACCCACTTGTCAGTAGGTGACGTCATGATGACATCATGCGGGTCCCACCTGTCTGTAACAAACACAGCCGAGGTGGCGTCATGTTGATGTCACGATGACATCAACTGCTGACGTCAGCAGCTCTGGCCCCACCTGTCTATGACTATGATCCGATGACCGTTGACTCACCCATTGACTTGACGATTGACTTTGACCGGACCCACATGACAGTGACCCAAGAGCACCGGTCCCACCTGTCGGAATTGATGACATTGATGACGTCAAGCTGACGTCAGCTGGACCCCACCTGTCAGCTCAGAACCGAGATGATGACCCCATGCTGATGTCATGCATGCGTCAGCATGCCACGTGAACCAGTCACAGTGTGACACACGTCAGCCCAGGATTAATTCAGCCTTTTTCCATTTTTGGAAATGATTTAAACTTCGGAAATTCATAACTAATTCATACGAACTCGAAAAAATATGAAACCTAGACCAAAATTCATCTAAAATCGAGGTCTACGCAATGGACCCATGTTTGTGTGCATTTGGCTCTTTTGAATTTTCACTGCTTCTTTGTGCTATTCTATAGACGTTGCTAACGCGACTATAATACGATCGTTTGTAGACTCGGAGGAGAACCAGACGGATGAGGACCAAGAGTACCGTGAGGAGTACGGAGATGACTACACAGAAGGTGCCACATCCCACCTAATCTCGTAGCACCTATTACGCATGGCTAATATAGAGCTACTATTGCTTTACTTTATTGTTATAATCACACTATGATAAGATTTGCATGGTAGTAAGCTTTCTTGTTGGCCTTTACCTTGACGCAACCTTACCCCTGCTCACCCTACTGTTAGGCTAGTCACACGCTCGCTGCTATATTTCACTGCTTATTATTTCTACTATGCTTATATATACTATATTGATGCGTGGTGGAAACTGGAGTTATCTAGACTTTGGGGAGAGTGCTGCGTGTGTGACTTGGGTGTGTGGAGGGTGAGGGTTGTGTTGATCAAGTTGGAGTATACAACGAGCCTAGGGTAAGTCTTGCCTTAGGGTGCTACCTGGGCACCCCTAGAATGGATACCTGTGGTGGGTAAATGGTGATATAAGGTGGCCCTAGGTGTGAACCTGTGATGGGAGGAGCCCGGGGTGGAGGTGCTGTGGTGGCACGGTAAAACCCTAATGAGGACATTCTGGCTTGGTCATCTCTAAGGACTTACTAGTACTCAGACTCACTAGGAAGCCTTACGTACCACTCACCCTATATGGTGCGAGACGGCCAGACTACTTGGTAGGATATTGCCACTACTGCTAGGTTGATAGCAGATAGTGCAAGGAGGTACGGGGCGTGAAGAATTTCCCCCACACCCTTCTGAGACTTCATGGAGACCTTGTGGACTCAGCTCATAACTCATAGTTTCAGCCACCCCAGACTAGACTTGGGGTGTACCAGGGCTAAATGGTAGAGTGGCATTATCCTAGGCTAGCAAGCGGCTGGAATCAGCCCAGTTGACGACGGTCAGCGAAGAAGGCAGATCTTGTGGTTATGTAAAACCTCTGCAGAGTGTATGGTTGATCGATCGATACATATGCCTACTAGTCGGCTATGGACCTTTCCTAGGTTTCGCTTAAACTAGATAGTGAGATGAGTCCTTCTCTTCTTCCCCCTGTGAGAGAGTGTCGGTCGTAGCCAGGGGCTATAGGCCATGAGATAGTGCTGAGAGGGAGTTGGCCTGTCGACTAAGCGATTGTATGGTGATGATATAGAGATGGTGGTATATCGATCCTAGGATCAAAACCTGGCTCTAGACAGAAAAAGGGGGTGGAATGTGTGTGAGAATGGTGTTAAAAACTTGACCAACTACTACTATATACTTAATATGCTAATACATAGGAAACCCCAGCCTTATACATTCCTTTGATTATAACCAACTTGCATCCAATTTCCACAAAGCATTGCCCATAAGGTGGGAGTGGCTAGTACAAATCGTACTAATAAACTTTGGCACATAGGTTCTGCTGAAGAGTATAGCTCAGAGGAGTTTGACGGTTGAGGGGTTCGTTCCTATGCTCGAGTTTTGGCGATCTTATCTCCAAGTTGTTCTGGATGAATGCTACCTTTGATTCCGCCAATGTGGCGATGTAATAATTTATGTAATTTTGCACTTTATATACTCTGATATTATTGTTGTATGGATGTGGTATTCGACTGGAATTTGGGTAATATGATCTACAACGATCATAATACACTTTGACTCTGTGGATTTCCCTTCGCGAAAATCAGGTCGTTTCAGTTACCGCATTAAAAGGGCGATAATCTACACACATCCATAGAGTACCATCCATTAAAACACCCTCCTGATCAGAATCAAGGGATTAGAGAAATGACAGCACATTTATTAAAGCATTCCGTGAGTTAGTCCTATCAATTTACTAATTCAATTATATGTGAAGGAGGATTTTAGTTGAAGTAAGATGATATTATCATGATGCATGCTTCGGCCTATACGTTCACTCAAGCCAAAATATAGCGGCATTCATAAAACTTTTTAGCACATCGCACACTCACTTTCCGTATACTAAGTGATTTCTTACGCAACGTAAGTTAGTGTACCTGTAGAAAATTGATTAGATAAAACCAGTGCCGCTATCCTAGATAGACCATATTGCTAGAGCTCATACTTATTTAACTTAACCTAATCGCATCCTACTTTTCACAAAGCTTTTGTTGGTCAAATTTTTAGTTTTGAAAAAGAGTGATGAAACTCGTGACCATTATTGGCTCTGATACCAACTATGGTAGAACCGCCCAAAATAGCACACTTATGGAGGCACTCGTCTTCCACCAGACACTAAGCACCCCGAAAGCAAGCTACAGCGTGCGGTATTCGTCGGCCACACCCCAAGAGAGGACCCGAAAGATCCACATTTTTCCCAAGGATCCAATAATGAGAATGAGTTACAATACTTGTCCATTTTCATACATCAGAGTTTCTTAAAAAGTATATTATTACAATACCATGTATCAGAGTGCGGAATGATAAACAGTGGAATTTAAAAATATACATCTAGCGATAGGGACGAGGATCCGTCTGAGCCCACCAGAAGAATCCTCCACACAAGGTACTTCTTATGCATCACCTGCAACAGGGGTAAAATAAACCCTGAGTACCAAATGTACTCGCAAGACTTATCCAACTAGTGGAAATAATTTCTCAACTCCAAGAAATATGATAAGCTTTATGGTTTGCTAGTTTCTTTTGGCAGAAAGCAATACTAATAGTGAGTCCTTAATTATGTACTATTATGAGCCGTATTAAGTTATCATCTAGCCCGTCTATATAAGCACATGTTTTACTTTCAAGCAAGAGTTGAACAATCAGTTCCATTTCTTCTCCTTCCAACTTTCAGTTCTTACTATGGTGCTAAATCGTAGACAAACTTTACCGGATTTCCTAGTGATTCGTGAATCAATGTGCCTAGCTGGGTGCCCCAAAAACACACGCCCTGCTTATACCCCTGGCATAAGCAGGACTAACCCATCACTCTCCTGTCCTGGGTGTCCAGGTCCTCGTCCAAACTTGGACTCTAAGCTCCCACTCCTGAGTCCTGGACTCAGTGTGGTGCAAGGACCTCCACCATCTTCCCTGCGCCCATACCCAAGTATGCGCTCGGGACAATAAATCTGTGACTTGCCTAGAGTCATATGCAACGACCGATCCTTAATCAACACAAACAGAGAAAAAGTGTAACTAAGCTATGCCTTGATGGCCATAGGACACACCCCTTACACCCACCAATACCCAAATCATATCTCTACCCGGTCACCATTTACCTTTACCATTTTATCATGAGTGATCATGTTTATCATCTACTTGCGAGTAATGGCAGGTTACTCACACTACCGATATCCTAATCATAGCAGCTACTCGACCTGTACTAGTAGAACTCATAGATAGATATATTTATGCATGTAGTTTCTATAAAATGCCTATAACTTAAATGCATATCATAGATATATATTTAGTGCTCATTTAAAATAGGGGTTATGCACCGGGGCTTGCCTTGGGTAGGCGATAGGTCAGCAGGGTCAGCACTAGCAGGCTCTGGGGCTCCCTCTTGAATGAGGATCTCCTCCTCGTACTCCTTAATCACCTCATCGTACTCCTGTTTGTCAATGGGCACGAATTCTACCAGCTCGCGATCTACATGAAATGATGATGCCATACTGAATGATATGCCAACAGTAACTCTTAAAATAAAAATACGTCGATTTAACTACTAAACTAGTGATACCGACTACGGTGCTAAGCTACCTATTATTACCGATAACAAGTTTGAAATATGACATTATTATTATTATAGCAACTACAGGTATTCTTACTCCTAATACCGATTTACGCTATATATGATAAAACAAGGGTAATAGCTACTCAATCTAGCATCCGACTCTAGGACTATGAAATTTACAGCAAGTATGTACCAACCTAGTGAGTCTACCATAAAATTTTTATAGCTAAAACTATTACTAATTTACCACAAGAATTCCTACAATTATTAATCTACATAATACTAAGACCTTCAGTTTGAATTTATGAAACTACCATCGTCACAGCTAATTGTAACCGAACTATACTAACAAGTAGATGATAATTTTACAAACCTAACAAAATTGGTTTTACTATTTTTGGGCCACTACACAATTTACTATAAATTATCAAAGCTTGGCTTGAAAACTTAATTGAATAAACGTTACCAAATTCGCTGGGAAAAATGAAACCACTTTCGAGCTCGCGGCCCACCTAGCGTCGGCTCGGCCCAAACCAAATTCCCACCTGCGCGCGCGCGAAGACACCGGCATGGCCCAGCTAGGCGTGGTCCACGCGCGCCAGCGGCCCATGGGAAAGCAGACCCGTGCGCGTGCCACAATTTGCAAAATAGTCCTTGGGTTCTCATCAAATGACAACGCGGTCCATTCCACTATTCCATCCTCTCATTGACTCTCGCACTTAACCCCTTCGCTTACTCCAAATTCACATAGCGACGCCCTTGGCCGGACTAAACAGAGCCACGACCTCTCGACCAGATGTCAGCGAGCACCGACCCTGCTGGCACACCCCATGAAAGCTCTAGTTTGGTTTTGGTGAATTGATGAAACCCTAAGTGCTAACCTAGTTTATCAAGTGATCATGAGATAGGTAGCACACTACAAGTGGAGAAGCCAATGAAGATCATAGCATGATGATAATGATGGCATGGTGATGATCAAGTGCTTCGACTTGGAAAGAAGAAAGAGAAAAACAAAAAGCTCAAGGCAAAGGTATATTTTGTAGGAGCTATTTTGTTTTGGTGATCAAGACACTTAGAGAGTGTGATCACATTTAGGTTTGATAGTCGTACTATTAAGAGGGGTGAAACTCGTATCGAAATGCGGTTATCAAAGTGCCACTAGATGCTCTAACTCATTGCATATGCATTTAGGATCTAGTGGAGTGCTAACACTCTTGAAAATGTTTGTGAAAATATGCTAACACTTGTGCACAAAGGTGATACACTTGGTGGTGTTGGCACATCTACAAAGGAGGTGGTGTTTGCAGGGTTGAGATGGGTTTGGGTCCCTCTCTCCCTCCCACTGAGCAAGCTTGGCGAGATTTGGCGCTTTTAGGAAAATGGAATGCCTATTTTCTATTGCGTCGGATGCAAATTCTTGTGGTTGGCACATTGGAGCAAGGGTGGAGAAGATAGAAGTGAAAAAAGAGCTGATGCCAGCGTTGGTCCAGTGACCGTACGCTGGATCCAGGAGCACCGGACGCTGACTGCCTGCGTCCGGTCATGTTGACTATCGGTACAGTGACTAGGGTTTACCACCGGACGCTAGACTGTGTCTGGTCAAGGTGGACCGGACGCGTCCAGTCGAGGAAAACCAGGTTTCGACTCTTACTGTACTCGACCAGACGCTGAGGCTCCAGCGTCTGGTCAATTTCACCGGAGTGTCTGGTCAACTTCATAGCCGTTAGAATCAGTTTGAAGTTGATGACGCATGGCGTCCATCTGTGGACTAGACGCTGGTCCAGGGTTCAGTCAGGTGGACCGAAGCGTCCGGTCAGAGCGCAGAGTACCCAGTGAAGGGGTACAACGGCTCTATTTCGTGGGGGCTTCTATTTAAGCCCCATGGCCGGCTGTGGCTCATATCTTTGGCCATTTTCATTGACATAGCAACCTTGTGAGCTAAGCCAAAGCCCTCCCACTCATCTACATCATTGATTCATCATCATGGTGAGATTGGGAGTGATCCAAGTGCATTGCTTGAGTGATTGCATCTAGAGTCACTTGGTGTTCATGTTTCGCTACGGATTTCGCTTGTTACTCTTGGTGGTTGCCACCACCTAGACAGCTTAGAGCAGCGAGGATCGTCGAGCGGAGGTGGTGATTGTCTCTGGCTCTGATCGCGGTGATTGTGAGGGGTTCTTGACCTTTCCCCGGTGGAGCGCCAAAAGGTACTCTAGTGAATTGCTCGGCGCTTTTCGGAAAATAAAATGCCTATTTTCTATTGCGCTTGATGCAAATTCTTGTGGTTGGCTCATTGGAGCAAGGGTGAAGAAGTTAGAAGTGAAAACGAGTTGATCGCGAAGACGCTGGCGTCGGTCAACTGACCGGACGCTGGACCTGAGATGCACCGAACGCTGGTTTCTACGTCCGATCAAACTGACATGGTGACACAGTGACTAGGGTTTAGCACCGAACGTTGGTCTGTGTTCGGTCAAGGTGGACCGGATGCGTCCGATCGAAGAAAACTGGATTTCGACCCTTACTATAAACGACCGGACGCTGGTGGTTCAGCGTTCAGTCAGTTTTGCCGGAGCGTCCGGTCAGCTTCGTGGCCGTTGAAATCTGACGAACAGCGTTTGAAGCCGATGACACGTGGCGCACATCGCACGACCGGACGCTGAGGTCCAGCATCCGGTCAATATGACCGAAGCGTCCGGTCGGCCCGTATTCAGTGCAGTGAAGGGGTACAACAGCTCTATTTCGTGGGGGCTTCTATTTAAGCCCCATGGCCAGCTCAAGCTCACTCACTTGCACATTTTCATTGACATAACAACCTTGTGAGCTTAGCCAAAGTCCTCTCACTCATCTCCATCATTGATTCATCATCTTTGTGAGATTGGGAGAGAATCCAAGTGCATTGCTTGAGTGATTACATCTAGAGGCACTTGGTATTCGTGTTGCGCTGCGGATTTCGCTTGTTACTCTTGGTGGTTGCCACCACCTAGACAGCTCGGTGCAGCGGTGGAGGAACGGCATGAGTTGATGATTGTTCGTGGCTATCTCTAGTGATTGTGAGGGGAGTTGTACCTTCCCTGGCGGAGTGCCAAAAGGTAACTCTAGTAAATTGCTCGTGTCATTGAGTTACCTCACTTGTGGGTCGGTTCTTGCGGTGTCCAATCATGTGGACGAGGTTTGTGAAACACCTCTTAGCCACTGAACCACCAAGTGTTGGTCGACACAACGAGGACGTAGCGTGTTGGCAAGCATGTGAACCTCGGGAGAAAATCGATTGTCTCTCTTCTTTGGCATTCTCCCAGTGATTGGCTATATATTCATCTTGTGATTGGTTCATCCCCTACACGTCGGTATAATCACTCTACTCACTCATTTACATTCTTGCAAACTAGTTGATACAAGCTCTTTAGTATAATTAAAATTGAGAGCTTGCTTTATTATTTACATTCATCTAGTTGAGCTTTTTAGAGTAGCAAGGTTGAGAGCTCTTAGTGAGTAATTACATAGCAAGTTTGTGGGCCTAAGTAATCATTGCAACTAGAATTGTTGGATAGGTGGCTTGCAACCCTTGTAGAGCTAGAGCAAGTTTGCATTACGCTATTTGTCATACTAATCAAATTGCTCTAGTTGATTTATAGATTTTTAAATAGGCTATTCACCCCCCCTCTAGCCATATTAGGACCTTTCACCCTAGCAACCCCACAAGCTTCCTCATGGTACGCGAAGTGGATTGAGGTAACATACGCCCAAAATGGCGTGCCACGCAGGCGTGGCCACATGCCACGGCGGTGACTGGCCGCGGTAGCCCAATGCTGGCGAAACCACCTACTCAAATGCCTCAATTGCTACTTGGGGACCACCAGTAGGCTGCATTAAACAAAGTAGCAGTCCTAATTGGTTTGCCACTACCTTCAATCGCGTCAGCCACGAAAATGGCATCTACTGATGTCCACTAGGGACAGCCATGCGCGTCGGTGAACTTCTGCCCTAATCAAGTCGACCAGCTACTCTAGGAGTGAAAGAACCTCACCAGTGGTGTGACGGATGGACTAGGCGAAGGCATGAGACTCAGCAAGACAATTGGCCATGAACAGGGGGTTACGCTAGTTCCTGGCGAGCACAGTGATGGTGTCTCCGGTGACTCGCTGCTCCACCGACAAAACCACTACACGATCATGATACCCAGTCAACTATTACTCACAGCACGACCTAAATGAAACAACAAAGCACCCCATGATGCCCTGGCTGTGCACCCGCTCTGGCGGCCATGGCTGACCACCGCGAGGGAAACGCCACGTCTCACCTCACTAAAGGCCAAACAAAAGCTGGGGTAGCTTCACTCACACAACAACTATTTGGGCTAGTAGAGGGCACGATTAATTGGAAAACGGTGGAGTTGTTGATGCCAATTTTTAGTGGCATGCTCTAAAGACTTATGGTGACCGGCGGCAATAGAATTCCAAAAATGGCGTCCTTCCTTTGTACCTCTGCCACAGAGACTGATTTGGCGTGACACTATCCTTCCATGACCACCACACGTGCATGAAACACAGACAAGGGGCAGCGCCTTGATTTGGTTGCTTGGCGTGGCTCGGCCAGCCAATGACCTTGCAGGCGAAATGACCGGCGCCCCTGGCGTGGCCTTCAGCGCAGGCGTGAGAACGTGACAAGCCAAACACGCCCACGCGCGCACACTACCATCGTCAACAGGAGCAGTACCCGAACGACAGCGCCAGATAGCGTGCGATGCGGGCGACGCGACACGAGCAGCAGCCACGGCAGACACAGAAGGGGAAGCAGAGCCGCCAGTCATAGCTGGGCCAAGCGCGCGCCATGCCAACGCAGACAGCAGGGACCCAAACCGATAGTGCCAGGCCAACACATGGGTGCACGTGCGCAGACGCGACGGTGGCTGGCTTGAAGACGCTCGCGGCGCGCCAGCACAGCAGCGCAGCGTAGCCAAGGCAAGGCAGCGACCGGGACGACCAGTGCAGCTGCTCGCATGTTGTGTGCTCGCACGAGCATAGTAGTGGTGACATAGCTGGCTCGGCAGGTCTAGCTGACGGCCAGCAGCGGCAGTAGCAACGCTAGGCAGAGGCGGTGACTGCGACCGGTGCCGGCTTAGCTGAACCATGTGATGGGCACGCTTTTTAAAGCTGTTGCCAATTCCTACCTGATGGTCCAAACGCCAAACTAAATCATCTATATGCAATAGGGTACGTAGGGCTATCAACCAAAGCCAGGACATCGTGCCTCTTCCTAAGCCGATCACTCTATAAAAATTGCCAAAGGTGGCTTCGTCAACCCAATTACGGACTTAATGCGAAACGAACAAACCGCGATGGTTTCGCATCGAATTCAATTTCTGAGCCTCCTGATATGCTAGCTAGCGAACCTCATCCTTGACCGCACATATTTCATCGTCGCCTACGAAGTACGTACTACCAACTCTATCAAAGTTCGCATAATCGTTCTATAGCATTTTTGTTCGATAAAAATTCGGTTAAAATACTTAACAATATTATGTGACATGAAACGTAACATTGATTTCTTATTTCATATAAATGTTTCAAGTGCCATACATTCATTTATACTTCCTATTATACACATTTGCACATAAGTAAGATGCTCATGCAATGTTTTAGCAAGAACAGTACAATATAACACCGAGGGTGTTACAAAATGTCTGTGGATTGATCTTTGTTTATTTTTGAACAATCTAATGTAGGCAAGCAAGAAAAAGAATGATGATTTCTCACTGAAGTTAAACCTTGAAAAAGAGGGATTTCTCACTGGACTTGCCCTGAATTGTTGCAATTTATTGCCATGGTTTACATTTGTAAACTCTAGAGGATGAGTCAATGGTTGGCATTGATACACTGATGCTTGATGCGATATTTTTTGGTACGATATTTATTTTGGTTCGTCCGTCTGCCCACACCTGCGATCCCACGACATCTTAATTACTGATTGATCGTGCCATTCTCCTTGATTAAATATTGTCTATCATGTAATAGAGGAATCACGGCAAAATAGGAAGTAAAAAATTATTGTGCTATCTATATACACATTACATGTTTGCATGCACCAGCATACATGGCAATGAGTAAAAGGAAAGAGAATTAACACAGAAAGAAAGAGAATTAAGAAAAAAGGAACATCTTTGTATTTCTGAGAACCTTGTCAAATCTGCCTACATTTAATTACTTCCCCTCTTTGCATTTGCAAAAGGTTCAACATTTTTCTCCTTTCATTTGATTTCACGCTCACGTGTTCCATCGCCCTCGTTTATTGTTTCTTGCGTGAACCATAGTTGATGTCATTTGTCTTTCATGGCTCAGCCTCCCAATCCCAAGAAAAGGTCCCTACCTCTCTCTGACTAGAGATCTGACCTACCAGAGGATCTCCTCGAGTCCATCGGGCAGCGTCTCGCGTCAGGCCACGACGTGGCGTCCTTCTGATCCGCTTGCTCCCCATAGCACGCCGTCGTCTCGTTCGCGACCTTTGGGCCGCTCCTACTGCTCCTATTTGACCTCGACTCAGACCGCGTCGACTTCTACTGTGTCTCAGAGAAGAAAGTCTTGTCCAAGACCCTGCCTGACATGCGCGGCAAGGTGGCGTGTGGCTCCTCGTGTGGGTGGCTAGCGCTCATGGATGAGGCGGCGTCCGTGACGCTGCTGAATCTATTTGTCGGTGCCCGTGCCCCCGCGTTGAGCTCCCGCCAGCAGGCGAACACGTCGCGGTGGCGTCTTCATCGGAACGCGTGTCTAGGGTCCACGGTCGGTGGGTCCTCCATCCCACCAATGGCTACGGGGACACGGATGCTGCAGGTAGAGCCATCAAGCTAGAAAACACGAGGGACGTGTTCTTCCGTGAGATCGTGCTCTCAGCGCCGCCTAACGTCGTCGACCGCGAGTGCGTGGCCATGGCCATGCTTGGGTGCTCCACGGAGGTCGCGTTCTGCCGGGTTAGAGTCGACAGTGCATGGACGCTGCTCGACACCAAACTGGAGTTCTCCGTGGGATCCATCGTCTACTGCCAAGACAAGTTCTTGGCGATCGACTGCACTGGAGAAATCTCCGTCTACAGCAGCAACGCCGCCGGCGCTACTCCAATTGTGACGCTGCTGCCATCGCTGTCGCCACCTGCGGGGCTCTACCACCGCAGCTACCTGGAATCAAACGGTGAGTTGTACATTATGGGTGCCATGGTGAGCATGTTCCACGAGACACAGAGCTTCACCTACAGCAGCACGATCTATAAGTACAACCTCAACGACCGTACGCTGGAGTAGTCTAGGGTGAGGGACATCGGTGATCAAACACTATTAATGTCTAAACATTTCAATAAAAGCTTCAGTGGAACAAGTGTATCCAAAGTATAAGGAGAAAAAAATCTACATGTTTGAGCCATTATATGGGGATTCATATGACTTGGTCCATCGACTGGAGATCGTTGATATTGCTATCGACGTATCCAAAGTGAAGCCCGTCCAGAAAAAGATGTAGGGTTCCGAGGCTCTAGGTTGGATTTGACTCGATCTCTGAAAGCTCTAGAGTTTGTGAGCCTATGACGCCGCGCACTCCGTGACTGTGTTAAATTTATAAACTTTGCTTTTTGGATTAAATATCACTTTAACGTTGGTATTTAATTTAACATTATTGTTATCTTATCGTGCGATCCGTGTGTTTTTAGTATAAATTGTTAGAGCGCGTTTGGCCGGGCTCCCGCCGGCTCTGGCTCCCTCACTGTAGCGCGCAGGAGCTGGAGTCGGAGGAGCAAAAAAACGAGCTTCTCCGGCTTCGGCATTGTCAGTGAGAGAGAAAAGGAGGAGGGGGGAAAACGGCTCCGGTGAACAGTGTCGCTACAGGAGATGAACGGGGGAGGAGTCAGAGGAGCCGAAGCCGGAGCCGCTCGGAGCCCGATCAAACAAGTTCTTAGTAGCAACGCACGGACACGCTATATAGTATAGGGTAAATTTTAGCCAGGCTAATCATCATTTATTTATTTGCTCGTGGAGCATCAGCGTGGGAGGCGTACGACGTTAGCATGACAATAATAACACGCGACCTTTATTCATTCAATCCCTGTCGCTCGCCTACAATCATTTACCGACGAGCTTCCGATTAACCATGCGAGCCACACCCTATTCTTCGTGTGGCAAACAAATGTTTGGAGGGACGGATCGGATCGACGTCACCTATGACGATAATTTTTTTTGGATCACGTGATTTCTTACTGCATAACCTCTGACAAATGTATTTTTTTTTTGGATCACGAGTATTAGAATAAATGATTCGAAACTTTGATTAAATTTATATAAAAATATATTTATGTTTATCATACTAAAGAAATAATAGATCCGATAAAATATATTTATACATACTTTGACTCATAATTAAAAAGTGCACGATGGAGTTTACATAAGCGACAAACACGAGAACTTTTATTTTAGTTGGGGCGAGAATGTGATTGTATTCAGCCTCTTCGCTTGGTTGTATTTGGTTTATAAGTCATGGCTTATCAGTCAACGAACGGTATTTTTCTCTCACACTAAACCAACCAACGGTATTTTCAGCCATGACTTATAAGCCAAACAAGCCTGAACGAACTGGGCGATTGTTTGTTCTGTGGTTGTCCGTGCATCATCAATGCCTGATATTTCTTTCAGACTATCGGGATCCTAGCAATCTGATCTTGACGTCGCTTGCCTATTGACTTAGGGTGCGTTTAGATCCAAAAATTTTTGGATTTTGGCTCACTGTAGTATTTCGTTTGTATTTGGTAATTAGTGTCTAATTATGGACTAATTAGGTTTAAAAGTTTCGTCTCGCGATTTCTCGACCAACTGTGTAATTAGTTTTTTTTTCGTCTACATTTAGTACTCCATGCATGTGCCGCAAGATTCGATGTGACAGTTACTATGCAAAATTTTTTGGCAACTAAACAGGGCCTTAGCACAATTGTAGAAAGAAATCAAACTTGAATAAAAAAAAAGGAAGAAATCAAACCGAATCGTTGGTTTCGCCCGAGCGCGGCGGAACATGCAGGGCTCAGGGATGCGCATGTCATCTGGATCTGGCACTCGACATGTTACCGTTTCCACAACGAACGACACAAAGCGATAACGAGACATGCGGCTGCGATGCAGGCACGAAATTACTCGCAGTTACACTCTTGCCGGAAAGGATAATGGCAATTACACGTGCGAAATCACCGTGCTGTGATTTTTTACAGATCCACATGCGCATCTACTGACCGGTTGGTTGATTGGCTGCTGCCAGACAAGCGGGCGAGCAGGGCATCAGTATTTCAATGTGGATGGCATGCCAGCAGCAACAGACAAGTCTTAGTCTAGAGTATTCGTGCAATCCTAAATCTGATGTCGCATGGGAAAAAATTCTTATAAAATGGTATAAGCACTCCCCATCTTGAACCTCAAAATATGCAATAATCTCAAAAGGCAGCACATTTCATATTAGACCGTTTCATAGTGCTCAGGCCCTGTTCGCTTCTCTTATAATCTGGCTTCTTTTGACTTCTTTTTCCAAGCCGGAACAGTGTTTTCTCTCACTACAATCAGCCAGAACAGTAGTTTTGGCTTCTTTTTCCAGGCGAAACGAACAGGGCCTAAATGACTAGCCCAAGCAGTTGAAAGCAAACAGCTCATGCTTAGTGCAATTCAATGGCATAAACAAAGTGACCTGTAAATCACACCGGCCGTCCGGCCTGGCCTGCCCAACGGAAATCCATGCCAAGATCCACTTAACCGCAAAGACAGACCACAGAATCCATAAGGCACATTGTGATAGTAGAATTAGGTCATTCGGTCATTCCACTGGCGTTAAAGAGTCAGTTGAAAATGGGGACAGCTCATAACTACATTCAGTCATTCAGAGAACTAGCTCACTGATCAGGAAAAGACCGAAAGAGTACTCAGGAGATCAAAGACATGCCAAGGAAGGATCATGCCAAAAGTCTCGAGCCATCGCAGATGCTTAGCAAGTAACACCAACTACGTCAATGATGAGCCTACTCTGTCACGTCAATGGTAGCTTACAGCAAACCTACTCCCTTCACCGAAGCAGCCAGATCACTTGCCCCTTAGATTTTCAAGGTCAGGGAGATCTGCCAAACAAACAAAGCTGTTAATAGGTGGTTGTCAGTTTGTTTACTAGGCACGTGTCAAAATGTTTGGGGTCATGGTGTAAGTCAGTAAAGTTTGAGTAGCTTTATTCTTTAACTCTGAAAGTGCCCATAGGCACTGAAAGAGAACTTCAAAAATTCATTAACTTTTTTTATTGCGAAAATTCATTAACTTAATAAACAGAGATGGCCTGCTACTGCTACCATGCAGAACAGCAGAATATCAAAAGAACAGTGGTATGAATAAGAAAACCAGTAGAGTGTGAAAAGGATACAAATGTCCAATTGAAATGGAAGCCTTGAATTAGCTTCTATATTCAGATGAGCAAGGCATGCATTTTAAGCCTAATGGCCTAGTCGTTAGACTTTATGAGTAGATAATCTTGTTCACTAAGAATCTGGCTTAAAATTGATATCAAAAGGTAGCAAGAGATAGCAAGAGGTGCAAAGTACAAGATGGGCACTCACAAAGCATCCCGTTGTCATCATCACTTTCATCGCCTTCGTTTGCCTGCAACAATGTGAAGATAGCAATGAGCATCTTGAGGCAGCCGTACAAGTGCTACAAATGTATTCAAACCAACAAAAAAATTGACTATATTTCATATACCTCATCAAAGCCATCATCTGAATCCCCAGAGACCTCTGCAAGAAATTGCTTGTTAGGTACAAATGGATAGACAAAGAATGCAACATTTGTAACTAATGTATAGATAAAAGTGGAACAAAAAACTAGAAGCTGCAACATACAAGGGTGTGCTCTAGCCACTGAAATAAAGGCATAATATCAGTAATACAGTGGTTATGTAGACATGTATTTAACATTAACTACTACTACTTGAGAAGAATGGAACATTTAAAACTGAATTAGTTTGTGACCAAAATGCTCATCTATTGTCATGTGCCTATCGCCTAAGCAAACTGAGATTATGTACTATGGACTAGATTCTCAGACACAATGTTCGCTTGGAGGAATTCTGGAGGAATCTGGATGAATCTGGAGGAATTTGTGAGAGGAAAACACTATTCCGGATGAAAAAAGAAGTGGATCAAGCCGAGTTTAAGGGCACGCGAACCGTTCGCGTGCCCTTAAACTCGGCTTGATCCACTTCTTTTTTCATCCGGAACAGTGTTTTCCTCTCACAAATTCCTCCAGATTCATCCAGATTCCTCCAGAATTCCTCGTCTACCCATAGCATTAATGTGATAAAATCAGGACCTGCCAGAACTGGATACTAGTAGAAATGTAAAAAAGAAACAACCCTTAAAAATTATTTGAATTTGTAATCCAAAATAGATCAGTAGCTTGTTAACAAAATTAAACTAGTTTAAAATGAAGGACTTCATGGTCACCCCCACAACAAATCCAAAAGAATACACATTTCATCAATTTAAACTACTGAATTCCAACCTGGCTTTCTTTTTTACAACCCTTTATTCATACTGAATTCAGAATGCCTCTAGACCCAAAACAATTGCATATATCTGGGGATGTATATCATTAGCACATACCAGACTCTTCATCCTCATCACACCATTTGTTCCAGTCAACTTTGATGTATGGATGCTTTTCCTCTGACTTCAGCAAGCGCTTCCACCAACCTTTCTTTTCTTTCTGGATTGAACAGATTATGTTTCGCAGGCCCATCTTTGTCTTCGTTTTACTTCCCTATAGATCAAAAAAAAATATGGTGAGCCCACTATTAACCATTCACATAAGAAATTGGTGCTATCTTTGACCAATACTGGCTGGGAAATTATGAAGCAGCAAGAAACACTAAAGATAAGCATCTAATCTCATTACTCATTTGTTGAATCTGAGCCCATATTGAAATCCAGGACAGTAACCAGCAATTACTTACCTCTGGCAGTACTGAATCAAAAAGCTCCAAAGTGAAGCTAAAAGGTTCCCCATGGGCAACAGCAGAGAAGGTAAAGAGGCCCTTAGCATCAGTCTTTAACACAACATCTTTCGTATCTGGCAATGAGATAGTCAAGTAGATCTTCTCGGAGCGCTGAGCCCACAAAACCTCAGGTTGGCGGCTGCATTCCAAAGAAATGGCGTAGTCACGATAAATGTATTACACATTGATTAGAACGGATACGAATACAAATAGCTCAAGTTAGGGTTCGGGTGCTCAATTTTGCACAGCAGGAAGGGAAAAGATGGGGCAGGCATACCCGATGTGCTGGATTCCCGTCGCCGGCAAAGCGCCCGACGAAGACATGGGCAACTGGCCGTAGGGCGGCGGCAGTCGACCTAGTTGTCGCGCACGCGAGGTGAAATGAGAACGAAAAACAGCCTTTTTTAGAGGAAACGCCTAAAAAACTATTATAGATATAAAAGATAAAAGATTTACAAACAGCTATCGGGTGTGAACGCAGGACAAGCAGTTCTCCGGGTCTGTTTACAGCTTGCTTCTTCGCGCCCGCTACTGGGCCGATTTCAGTAGGTACACGCGCCTGGCTAGGCTCGTTCATTGGAGAAAGCAGCCCATTAAACTGGCTCGGTCTTTCTCCGTTTTTCCTTTTTTTTCTTCTTTAGCCATGACATTTGGTTCTTCTTCCTTTTTCTGTTTTTGTTTAACTTTTTTTCATTATCATAACTTGTCACTAATAATTATATATATTTGTTCAGATCCACTAGTGAATAAATTTTCCTTTTCCATCACTAGCCTAGGGTAAAATTTGTCATTGGTCTATTTAAAATTGTGTTCTGATTGTTTTTTTATATATAATCTTTATATCTGAGAGTATCATTGAATCAAAGTGAAGTCAAACCAAGTTAAGTATTATGTTGGATAGGTATTAGAGATATATGATTTGAACATGGTTACTAAGGAAAGATTGTTGAATTTCAAATGTGGATAGAGCTAAGGTTACAATATGAGAAGATGAGGTGAAGGAATATACTAAGTTGGGGTCTTTGAGGGAGAGAGGAGATGAAGACCAAGTGGTGGCATGTAGTATACAGGTGCCGCACTAGCGTTCGAGATGGACTCAACATGTATTGATTTGACAAGCATCTAGTGGTCGAGAATACCTAAGTGATATTGAGTGACACCTAATCTCATGTTTTTAACTTAGTGGGCAGAGTTTGCTCCGATATCAGCTGTGGCAGAACCGACCAATTTATAAGAGCACAAGTACAATAGTAACCACCGGAGCGATCGCACTATCATACTTGAGCCATATAAACCCGGTAGTCCGTCGAGTATCACGAAGGATCTCAAATAATCCAGCATACAACTAAGATCATACATGATTCAACATACAAGTCATATGTTACATAAGTTCACAAGTAGTTTAACATACATCGGAGTACGAAAAGAGTTATTACAATCCAAGTTCAAATGTAGTCATGGAAGCAATATAGTTTTAAAACTAACATCACACACCTTTGTTCAAATACATGCCAGTTTGTGATCGAGTCCAACAAAAGCATCATAGGTAAGACAACATAGAAGAGCCTTGCCCGCGGCCTTAATCCTCTTCCACGATGGGAGAGAAGCAATTCTTGCAGTACCCATGGTATACAGTACCATCTGCAACAAGTGGAAAAATAAACCCTGAGTACGAGAAGGTACTCAGCTAAACTTACTTGTCATAAACCAAAAATAAAGTGACACCAATGATCATGCAATACTTTATAAGTAGAGCTAGTTTAACAATATTTTGCATAAAAAGCCACTAGTTGAGCTATACATTTTATAATTCGATCCCTAGTTAATTGTAGTTATTCATCTCTAGATTAGCATCTAACCTGTGCTAAACATGTGATATATAATTATGTCGCATAACAATAATAACCATAGCCGATGTAACATTCCCATGTTCATCATAACCATCAAATTCCATAGTCCAGTTACTACGATGATGGAGCTAGTCGAGTTTCTCACTATCCGGGAGAGTGCGCACATATCGCGGGTTTGATCAGCGCCGCATAATCAGGGACAACCAGCTACCAGAACGGTCAGGCCCAGCCTGCCCTTGGGCTCACGTTTGGCTCCCCGCACATCCTTACTACCATCCAGAGTGTACACTTTTATAGAATGGGGCTTGACCTAAGTTGAGCTACTCGATTTTATGGTTGAAACAAGTTATCTGACCAGCTAAGTGAGAGACATACGTTCAATCTCGACAGAAGTGCCAACAATGGTACAGTCCTTAATCGACACAGACGGGATCAACATAGCCAACCCAACACCATTTGCATATAAAATCCTGCCCGGTCTCTACTTAGAAAATACCCCATGGTTATTTTCCACAATAGTAAATACAGTGTTATCCTAAACACTAAACGGTAAACAGTCGGTCACCTACCGTTTAGCCTATTATTCGAGCAAAACGGGTGTTTAAACGGGAAAATAGTCGTTTAAACGGTCAAAACAACCGATTAAACGGAAACGGTGTACCACTGTGTAGCGTTTAAACGGTGTGTAAATAGGCTAAACGACCGTTTAGGCAAACAGTGAGTAAATATAGCCAATCGTGCTCCGGTATCCACCTATATCTCGCAGGTGATAGGAAATCACCGACTTCTACCGAGCTAAGCATATGTTCGACTCTGGACTTACATATGGTTCAAGGTATATTTCTAGACAAGGTAGTTCTATGCATCAAGTGTTTTCAATCAACTGTTATAACCTAATGCATCAAACATAAAGGACTCAAGTGATTTTTATAAAAACATGGGAGGCTTAGAATGCTTCGGGGCTTGCCTTTTAGAAAGGATATAGGCCTATGATCTGAGCACTCCGGTAATTCCTCTAGGCCTGCTCTTCGCTTTCTAGAGCTACTTGATGCAATGCCTCCTGGTCCTCTTCTTCCACCGCCTTGAATTTCAACAATGTTATTCCCTTAGGCGATCCTATATGTATTACTTTGCTTTATTTGAGTAAGCGCATATCTCATCTCTAGTAGATAATTTTTTTAGTTTACTAAGTAGGTACATATCTCTTCTCTAGTAAAGTAACATATACTCACCTTGTTTTAGCAACTTAAGATAGAGTTGCTCATCATCATTAAGATGTCTATCACCTGCAGCTAGCAACTTCTCTTAATTAGCCTAATCATCTAATTCAACAAGCATCATGCTCATACAAAGCAAACAATTCAAGAACTAGATACAATTGAATTATAGAGCAATAAATATATAATTGCATACACCCAATCAAAATGCATCACAACCAATTATACCAACATATTATATACATCAACAACATATTGAAAAGTATAATGGTTGGACCTAAATCAATTGTATATAAGTCTTTATTATTTTATTTAATTTAGATGAAAATTGGAACTGCTACTTATAGTACACAGAAAATTTTGGAAAAATTACAGCAGCTCATACATGCTCACAAGATACTTTTGTTAAAATTTCATGTCATTTGGACAAGTATAACAACCTCTACAAAAATGATAAGTTACATGCTTTATAGCCGCTTAAATATACTTAGCATAGTAAAAAGTGTCAAACAACAGATTTACTATTTTTCTTACATTCCCTATACTACCAGAACACTGTAGAAATTATTTCATGCCCATAAGTTACATAAATCTACCATAATTAATTTCACAAGAACTAGCATTTAATTAAGCCAAAATAAGAATTTATTTTCCAAGCATGTCAACTGTAAGTTTAACAATTTTCCTAGCTCTAGCATGACAAAATAAGACTAACAAAATTGAAATCACATTTTTAGCATCTCCAAAACTCAAGTTATGTATTTTTTAAGATTAATAAGAATAAACAAAATAATTTAAACAGGGTATAAACTATAGCACATACCAAGTTTCATATTTTTAATAGGTAGTACTCATCAAGATGAATCCAACAAAATTTGGTTCACTTAACTTGGACACTCCTAGCTCTAGATATGAATTTTTGAATTTTGTATTCAATTCTTAAAAACAAATAAAGAAAAACATTCAAATCCGAAATCGATGCGCGCACCCAGTGCAATGCACCCAGAGGTGTTGACAGCTAGGACCCGGGGTCAATGGACCCCACATGTCATACACACACGGAGCAGAGGCGGCGGTTGACCGGCCGTAGCTTGCCGACGGCGAGGTCTCCGACGACATGGTCATCACCATCTTGCTGTCCACCTCCGTGCGCATCTACTGAAGGGTCGGTCGGCCAGGGGCTCTTCAGAGCTAGCTCGATGATGGCCACGGCGGACAGTGGAGGTGCGCTACGACGTCATTGCCGTCTCCGGCAATGCCGAGCTCGCCTGAGCTCGGTTGAGGCTCCAGTGAATCCTAAGGAAGCTAGGGTTAGGGCACAGGGCTACGGTGGAGCGGCGGTGAGGTCCGGCCGCATGCGCGGAGCTGGACGGGCCCAGTGCACGGTGACGGTGCTTGTCGTTCGGACGAGATGACTACCTACGACATGCATTCATCTTAGGGTTAAGGTACTAGGGCTCAAGTCGGTGTGGAAACGAGCACAAGAGGGAGAGAAGAGGGACCGATTAGGTTTGGTCGTGGTGAGCTCATGCTCATAGCTATGGCGGGCGCGCACGGCATGAACACATGTTTTGGTGCCAACAAAATGGTAGCGGCACTAGCTTCTAGGACCTACGGCGAAGACAAACCGAGGGAGAGGGAGGTCGAAGAGGCACTAGTTGGGGCCGGCCACAAGCCGTCGCCGCCACATGGCATCGCGCGCTCGCCATGTCCCCGCGTCGTCGTGTCTAGAGGAAGAACGAGCCGGCATGACCTCACCATGCTCACTCTCGCCCTTACTCTCATCCTCTCTCCCTCACGCGCGCTAGAGCCAGCAGAAGCGTCGCCGTTGTGCCTTCGTCGGTCGAGCACGCCACCATCGTAGCCCCACCATTTGATTCGTCGCGCCCCTAGCTCTGCTGCTTCGTGTGCTACATCATCGACCGCTAGTAGCGCTCCTCGAGCTCAAGTGAGGCCATATTGCGTCGTCGCCGTCGCCGCCATGGTCGCAAAGCACCGCCGAGCTTGATTTTCTGGAAATTTTGAGATGTTCTCTAAGTAAGAATCTTTATCGTTTTGGATTGGAATTTTTGGGATGCTCAGAATTTCGAAGGCCTAAGAAGGCTTTGTCTCTAACGGCTAGTAGGTCTAGAAATCAAGTGACTTGGCTTGTAAAACCAAGTTACCAAGTTTTAACCGATACATGTAACAACTAGTTTTTCTTGAGTGGGTATTTATACCTCTCGGCCTCTCTTTAAAGGATTGCTGGTTCCTAACATACTTAGAATCATTCTAATCCTTGTGAGAAATCTCCTCAACCCACTCTACATGAGATTGTGTGATTCTTTCTATACCCAAGTATTGGGTTAAAAGAGACTAATTTACTGATCAAAAGAATGCAAGCCAAAATCTTCTTAGATCTCAAGCCTCCTAGATGGCTAGGCATCATCTGGTAAGCTTCCTATGTTGTCAAAAGCCATAGGAAAGTTTGTGAGAGTTTCGATCTTGCCTCTAAGAAGAAAAGAGATCAAACTAGTGAAATAGGGAAATTCGTTGGAAGACACTTAACTATAGCTTTGACATTCAGTAGTTGCTCATGGCTTTCTCAACGAAGATTAAGTGCACCTTCGTTGAGGAAGCCATGAGCAATCACTGAATGTCAAAGCTATAGTTAAGTGTCTTACAACAAATTTCTCTATTTCACTAGTTTGATCTCTTTTCTTCTTGGAGGCAAGATCGAAACCCTCACAAATTTTTTATGGCTTTTGACAACCTAGGAAGCTCACCAAGTGATGCCTAGCCATCTAATAATAACCGCTGCAAAGTTTTAATTTTAATTTTTAAGAAGCACCTCTTTACCCGCACCTAATGGCAACCCAGCCCAGCCCATGCCTTCGAGAGGAAGGCAGGCAGTGCCAAAATCACCATCCCAGCGGCTGTCCAATAGTAACCTGCCACATGTTACCGTCCACGTCACAGTCCCGCTGGGGGTCCCACCTCAAGATCGCTACTTTACTTTCCCATCCTTCAAAATTGAAATTCATTTTGTGAAAAACAAAACAATAGAGGGGGCAACGAGAAAAAAAAAGGTAGAAACCCCCTTTCCTTCCTCTTCGATCCCGACGACGCCGAGCGCCGCGGCGATGGAGTACTCAGGCGGCGGTGCGACGCTGTCGGAGATGTACCAGAGCGCGCGGCGGCTGCTACTCTCGGCGCGCGACGGCGTGGCCCGCGTCGAGCGCCTCGCCTCGGCGCCCACTTCGTCCTCCTACTCCTCGGCGCCGCTCGTAGGGGGCGGCGCTGCGGGGGACCCCGCGGTCGCTGAGGAGGTGCGGCGAGAGGTGGCGCAGATCCAGGGGCTGTGCGCACAGATGGACCGACTATGGCGATCTATCCCCGCCAAGGGCCAGCGGGACCTCTGGAAGAGGTGAGGATCCTCCTTAGATCTCTGATTCCTTTTAGCTGCTCGGTTACAATTGATTATGCCGATCTTGAGTTGGTAATGAGATGAGAGGTCAGAGATCTCGCACCGCTTGCGCCGCAGACCATAGCTTTATCTTACTATCTTAGCCAGCTTTGTCGTGAACTTGGTGATATTTGCCAGTTCAGTTGGTAGGACGTGAATTTTGTGTCAAGGAGCCAAGGAGTAACCGAACTGAATTTACTATAGCATTGGGAATTTGCTTCTGTGAATCTGTGACTGGTAGAGTATTTCTCGGTTTTCTGCTGTTAGACTTTCGTGCAGCTTATAAGGTTTTGGCATGCATGGATAAGCATCAATGAAACAATTCGCATGTTGAATACATTTTTAGCATGTCAAGTTTACTGCTTTCATTGACTGACCATTAACTAGTTAGTTTTGCCATTATGATCAGTCTCAATTTTGGTTTCGCACATGTGGTCGATAATAGGGGCTGGGCAGTGGACAATATGAACTAACTAGTAGTATTGATGAGGTACATGTACTCTCATTGAACCTCCGAGCGCCGTAGTCTTCTTTATTCATGAGCCAAAAAGTTGAAGTGGACTTGCTTTGTGAGTATTTAGGCCCGTTTGGTACGAGTCTTCATGGCTCTGGCTCTGGCTGATGTGCCATTGTAGCTGCACTGTTCATGAAGCTGTTTTCCTCTCTCCTCAAAACAATGGGGAGCCAGTAAGGCCACGGTTTGTGTCTCCTCCGGTTACTATAGCGCGGATCCAGAGCAAGAGAGAGCCACATTCCAAGAACATGCTATTTGTTTCCGTGCAGAACTTTTATTGGGTCTCATTCTAAATACTGAGTAAGAAGTAGATATGTGTGAAATTAAGGATATAAAGTCAGCTATTTTGCATTTAACGCTAGTATGAATAGTGCAAACTGAAGCTTCACTTAGAATTAACTAGGAGTCTAGGACTAGCAATTTAACTCTGCAGTACAGGCGTGCATGGCCGTATAGAAAATTATGTGTTCTTAGTTTGATTCTTTCACAGATTAATCAGTAAGCGAAAATATTTTGATGCACTTCGATTTACTAGTAAAGTTAGCAATTCTCACAAGAATTTTTTTTGAGATGGAAGGAGTTCTCACAAGAATTGGAACAAGCAACTATGCAAACATGCACTTACGATCTTCATTTCCTACTCATTATTTCTAATTGATTAGCAGTTCTTATCTTTGTGTATTCACTTATTCACCTTCAGGGTGCAATCAAATGCTGTAACCATGCACAAATACATCATTGAGTCCCTGGAGATGTTGAATTAACCATTTAGCCCTTGATTGCAAATAGAACCAATTGACCTTGAATTGCATGTGGGTGATTGTCCCTTTACCAGATCTTGTACTCCCTCCATTCCAAACTGTAAGACGTTTTGGCTTTTTAAGACACATTGCTTTTACTATGTATCTAGACATAGTGTATATCTAAGTGCATAGCAAAAACTATGTATCTAGAAAAGCCAAAGCATCTTACAATTTGGAATGGAGCGAGTAGTACTTTAAATAATTTGGCGTATGACTTGTACACATTGAATCACAGGAATCTGTTCTTTCTTGTATCTGTTTCTTGAAGCCTGACTCTTACCTTTTAGGTTAACAATTTCTGGTTCCACGGGCATAGATATAGATAGCAGTTTCTGTCTCTCTGTCGTTTAGTTCGAATAGCACTAGTAACTTCAAGGATTTATATGAAACTGGCATGCTTAGGTCTGTAAGACTCGTGCTTTGCAATGCTGCATGGATCGTCCAAATTGTTCATAACGTTGGCCCTGAAATTAGTAAAAAACAGTGTTATTGTCATGAAAGTTCTCCATAACCCATTAACATTCTTGTGGGAGAACATGATCTCGGCACTCTCTAGTGCAACCTGTGCACTTCCTCAAAACCAAAAAGCTCAAGCGTCAGCAGGCTGGCTGCTGGCACGCATCATGCTGTTTGCTGTGTGGACATGTGATCTTTTTTTAGAGGTAGCCATTTCACGTGGTGGATATGAGAGAAATGTTTTTGTATATGCATTAGGCTGTGAGTTCCACTTCAATGTAGAAAGTCCATAGTTTGTGTGGGCTAGGAATAGGAGTTTATGACACATTATTTTTTGTGTCTTTGCAGAAAAGTGGAGCAACTGTCTGAAGAGGTTGATTCATTGAAGGAAACCCTTGATAAGCATTGTTTGCGTCAGAAAAAACGAATTCTGGAAGCAAAAGAAAGGGCTGAGCTATTTGAGAGAGCTGTAATAATTCCTTTGAGCAATAATATGGTCTTTTTCTTTCCCCGATATGATTTCATTGTTTAGTTAAAGAACTGAAAATTTGTTGACGCAGAATGGTGAATCTTCACATGTTCTCCGAATATTTGACGACGAAGCCCAAGCAAAGCAATCAGCTCGTAACTCCTCACGAATGCTTGAAGAAGCTTATGAGACAGGAGTGGCTATCCTTCACAAGTACGCTGACCAGAGGGATCGACTGAAGGTAACGCATATTGTTCATTCACGATAAAGCATCAGTTTGAAGTTGAACTGTGGACAGAGGATTACTGAATATGATCAATCCTAATGGCTCATAATGGTCTAATAACTTGTGCCTGCTAATAGCCATCTTCACTGCATTGCAGAGTGCTCAAAGGAAAGCTTTGGATGTCCTGAACACTGTTGGTCTATCAAACTCTGTTTTGAAGCTTATCGAGAGGCGGCACCGTGTGGACAAGTGGATCGCGTATGCTGGTATGATCATCACCATAGTGGTGATGATTGCATTTTGGCGGTTAACGCATTAGTGCCGGGCTGTGTTTGTTACATATTTCTATACGAGATATGATATGTACAATGTGCAAATGTGGGAAACGGGGCAGATTCACACGGTGCAGATTTTTCGCTGGTCGTGGACCAGTTCAGGTTTGCCTCGCCGGTCCTTCGCTAGCATAGTTGATGGCCTCATATGTAAAAGCAGATTCTTCACGGCATCTTTACAAAACCAATGCCGGCCCCCAAGTGGGTTAAATATTCAAATTCCTTTGTATGCTTGCCGCTGTGTAGTCTATTGCTACGACTTTCATGTAAGTACACAAGCTTTTGCCGGATACAGAAGAGAAATGGCGCTGTATTATTTCTGTACGAAATATTGTATTCGTAGCACACGAATGGGAACGTGCTCATCTGAATACATGTGAACTACAGGAATGAAATAGCATCTCAATAGCATAACCCTACCAAGCCTGCAGTTGAATAACACAAAAATACCGCAAACCTGTGAGACCTGAAGTTTCAGATGTAACTGAGAAAATATTTGTGTCTAGCATATGTTCCTCGTTAGGGACGACGGTTTTTTAGTCTTTCACCACCAAAAGGGTGACATGTTGAGGTTATTAGGTTAAAAAAGCGGCCAGTCCACTTTTTTCTTCTGGGCTGACTCATGGTTGAAATCCAAGCCCTTATTGTTTTAGTTATGTATACGAACATCACTGTAAGAGGATTCATTGAGAAACAACGGTTGATCTCATCTAGGAGATGGTTGCCACCTTTCTTGAATGATCAATGACAATGACTACGGTCCAAGGTTCTGATCAGCAGGATGCAGGCTTGTTGGTTTCAGCCAGCCCAAACCAGCCAGCCAACAGTGTTTTCCTCTCACAAAAAACCAGCACCAGCCAGCCCAAACCAGCCCAGAAACCAACCAGCGAACAGGCCGGGTATATGGAAAATGTTGAAGGTGACACTAATCTTACATTGTGCCATGCTCTTCCATATAGAGATCATAGGTACCCCCTCCATCCCAAAACTGTAACAATCAAATTTTGTCAAAAAATAGTTGTCATTCTCATTTTTCAATGCACCATTCTCTTCTCTCAATACACTTTTTTTTCTTTTTTCAATACATCTATGTCTCTCTGTCTCTCTACTCTTACTTTCTGTGCACCACACATTTTCACCCATTCTTAATTTCTATGGCACAACCGTCCGAAATAACACGCTTTCGGAGACGCTTGTTTTTCACTAGACACTAAGCACCCCGAAAGTTAGCTACATCGGACAGGTCCGTCGAGCCCGCCCTCAGGGAAGAACTCGAAACAATCCACGTTTTACCGCCAGGATCCAATAATGAGTACGAGCTTATAATGCTTAGTCTATTTCATATAACAAGAGTTCTTAGAAATTATTTATTATAATACAAGAGTTCAGAGTGCGATAATTAAACAACGGAATAAAAATAAGCATCTAGCGAAAACGATACAAGGATCCGTCTGTGCCCACCAGAAGAATCCTCCACACAAGAGCTACTCCTCAAGCTGCACCTACAATAGGGGTAAAATAAACCCTGAGTAAACAATGTACTCGCAAGACTTACCCGACTAGTGGGAATAGTTTTCTGACTCCAAGCAATATGATAGGAAATATGGATTTGATGTTTTCTTTTTGTTTACGAAAAACATTACTAATAGTTAATCCTTACAGTCAAGTTTTATTAGCAGTAATGATTACTTCGTTAGCTAACCATTCTAGGCAAGCACCGGTTCTACTTTCAAACAAGGGTTAAGCAATCAGAACCATTTCACCATCTTTCATCTTCCAGTTCTTACAACGATGCTAGACCATAGCCAAGTCGTACCGTCTCACGGAAACGGCGATTCACAAACCATTGTATCCCAGCTAGGTACCTCGAAACACACGTCCCGTTTGTACCCCAGGCACAAACAAGACCAACCCATTCCACTCCTGTCGAGGGGTCCAGGTCTCCGTCCAAACTTAGACTCCAAGCCCCCACACTGGAGACCCGATCTCAGTATGGTGCTTAGACCTCCACCTTTCCCCGCCTCCAATCAGTCGGTCTGGAAAGAACCAGACCCACGACAAGAGCGTAATAAGCCTTCCCACTCCTATAAGCAAGTATGTGCTCAGGATAATAAGTTTGTGACCTGACTACCATCCACAGCAACAGACGATCCTTAATCGACACGAACTGGAAAAACAGTGTAACCAAGCTAAGCCCCGTTGGCCGCGGGACACAACCTGTTACACCCACCAATATCCATACCATATCCCTGCGTTGTCTCCATTTTTCCTTTCACTCTTTTTATCATGAGGGTAATTATAATAATCACCTATTGTGAGTAACGGTAGGTTACTCACGCTATTGAAAACCTAAGCATAGCAGCTACTCAAACCTGTATTAGTAGGACTCATAGGACAGTTATATCTATGCATGTGGTTTTCATAAAATTCCTGTAACATAAATGCATATCACACACACACACACACATATATATATATATATTCAGTGATTATAAAAAATAAGGGTTATGCACCGGTGCTTGCCTTGGGCAGGCACGGTGTCAGCTGAGTTAGTCAGTGGCGGCTCCGAGACCTCCTCCTGCACGAGAATCTGCTTCTCGTACTCCTCGACGATCTCCTCGAACTTGTGATCGCCGGTGGTCATGATCTCCGTCAACTCGTTCTCTACATGCATGCGATGATGATGCAACACTTAGCCTTTATACAACAACAACTCTTAAAATAAGAATACGTATACTAAGCTACTAAGCTAGCTCTAATGACTAAGGTTCTAAGCTAACTATCATTTTCATCAAGTAAGGTGTTGGATTCAACTAACAAACACCTAGCTTTACAATGAAGAATATATCTTTATTTGTACTAATGATTTAATGTATATTGAAACAAAGAGCATTTAACTACCCTAATGTTTAGTCTATTCTAAAGCTACAAAAATTATAGTGAGCATATAATAATACCATGATGCTGCTATAAATTTTTAGGGCTAAAGCTATCACCAATTTACCGCAAAAATTCCTATAATAATTAACTTAATAATATTGAGCACTCTCAAATGATTTAATAGCTCCTAGTATCAATATGTATATATATGAACTAAATACACTAACAGATATAACACAATTTTAGGAACCTAACCAAATTTGTTTTATAATTTTTGGACACATACATGATTTTATATGATTTACCAAAGATCAGCTTAAAAATTAAATTAGAAAACTATTTCTAATTCCTTATGAAAAAGAAAAATGGATTCTCCCGCGCGGCCCACGTGACACAGCGCGCACGACGGCCCGTAGGCGCGGCCCACGCGAGGCCAGCCCGCAGCGGGGAAATCCCGCGCGCGTCGACGACTTTGCAAAAGAGACCTCGAACTTCTCCTGAATTACAACTAAGTACTAACAATATTTCCCCCTCTCTCAAACCTTCTCACTTAACCCCTGATTTTTCCCTAATTCACCCGCGCGCATCCCGGTAACTCAGTGCACGGCGCCATGGGGAGCGGTGGCACTGAGCGCCTACGCCGGCCACCTAGGACCTACGCGGGCCCACCTAACAGGTCGATCACTATCTCTGACCTGAGTGGCTACGCTAAGCGGCGGCGAGGAGTGGCGGGATGCGCTGGAGCGAGCTGTAGCGACGCGTGATCGTCCGCTACGGCGGCGCAGCTGCCCCGACGATCTAGAGCACCTAAGAACCTTACTAGCTAGCGAGGGAGCATTTGTATACTACTGTGGACCTAGCCGAAGTGACGGTTAGGGTGGAGGATGATAGAGAAGGGCTAGCCACTGCGCTCGAGACGTGCGGCAGCGCACCACGGCGGCACGGTCGCGTCAGCGACGACGAGAAGGCAGTAGCGGTTTGGCTAAGGTGCGCAGGGTGGAAAGGGAGGCAAAGGCAAGTTAGTGGTGGAAGTGACTTGGTTCAGGAGGGACGGTAGGAGGAATTCCCTCGTCCACGGCCTAACGCGGCCTTATTGGCACGGCGGCGAGCAAAACTCCAAATTGGAGCTCGGCCGGGCACGGTTCAAGGCTGGGCGGGGTCAGGTAACCAGAGGACATGATGGCGAAGCCGTGGATACACTGAATTGAATGGAGATGATCGTTCACTGGGTAAACTGAATGGCATGGCTCATGGCGACAATAGAGGGAGAAAGAGAAAGAGAGGGAGACGGGGCACGACAAGTGGGCTTGGCTCGTCCTTGCCTTGGTGGGATTCGGTCGGCGTGAACGTGGAGGCACGCGCGCAGACGCTATGGACAAGCGCACGCGTCCTCGACCGGCATGGCCTGCGCGGCCGCAGTGTCTTAAATGACAAGGCGACAGCGAGCTTGGCCACGTGCGCGCGGCAGAGGCGGCATCGCACTGACCGGCAGCGGCGCAGAGGGTACATCGGATAGGCACGGACGTGACGACGATGTGACGGCAGCGGGAGCGTCGCGGTGCGAGGCGGGTTGGCAGCGCGACGAGGCAGCAGTGCACGGACGTGACAACATGGTGATAGTACCGGTAGTGGCTTCGTCGTGGTGCGGGGCGGACGACAGCAGCTTTGCGCGGTGGGCTAGTGGCAGCCGATCCACAGCCAGGCTAAAGGCAGCCACGGCCGACTGCGCGTGGCAGCGCGCGCACGCGCGACCAACGCGGCGACGCCGAGGGCTCGAGCGTGGTGACCACGCCCACGCGGCCAACTAGTCCAAGACTGAGTCGTGCACGAATTTTAAAGCGCCTAAAACAACTAAACGGTTGCTTCAGGAGCCAAACCCTCTTCACCATGCTCAAGATGGCATATGAGACTACCAAATCAAAGCCATAACACTACACCATCCCTTAACCCAATCTCTCAAAATAATTTACTAAGCATAGCAATGTTTAGCTGTTGACAGACTTGGAAATTTTCTAAGTCTTTTAGCTGAACTTGATTTCAATTTGTAATTTGTAGGCTAGTAGAAATATTAGCTAGTAATATTATTTTTCGATAGCAAGTATTTAACTGTCATCTACAAAGTTTGTACTTCAAACTTTATTTAAGTATCACACACATGTTCTATAGCATTTTCGCTTAATAAAAATTAGTTTTAAACCCTACTTGATATACATGAACTATTGAATCAACTTTCGTTTAACATTTTTATTAGTCATTTGAAGTTATAAGAAATTTATCTACACATTCTATCACATGCATTAACACATAAACATGATGCTCATGACATGTTTTAGTAGATGATTTAAGGTGTAACACCGAGGGTGTTGCAATTTCCATGTCTAAATCAAACACGTCAAATATTTTAGGACAAAGAGAGTAGTTATTATATGGTTAGCACTTTACTTTGATGGATTGATTGGGTAATAGGTTTCATACAAAACAGAATCTCAAATGTAATGGAATTAAAAATAAAGTAAAAGCTTAAAATCATAATTCAATTAAATAATGATTAAGACTACTAGTAATAAAAAACTACAAACAAGAAGAAATAATAAGAATAAATAACTAGATAATTACATTTTAAAAAGCAAGGTACTGGATTTGTTAGTTGGATGGTCATGTATATTTGGTTTTCGAGTTTGATATATAGCCTGAATTGGACTCGACAATAGTAGTTAGTAAGAAATGGACTTGTTATGACTGTAATAGAAATGAGGTTCGTTGAGCATTGTCCGAGAAAAAAGTAAGGGAATTAGGCTATTGGAGTTCCGACTTTCATTAATATTTAATAGTAGGTTACCACATAAGCATTTATGATGATATGATAACATTTTAAAAAAGAGAGAAAAATTGGGTTTCGTGTAGATGAAACTCTCTTGGCTCAGTTTTGAACTCTAGATGACTCATGAAAAAATATATATCTGTGAAACTACATAATAAAACCATGCATTGAGAGTAGTTGCTTTTATCCATATTTTGTTACATTCTATCTTATATGGTATTCTTGTAAACAATGCTATAAAACACTCTACTAAGAATGGTCTTAGCATCCACCATGTTACAATACTCCATCTGTCCCAGAATAGATGATGTTATGGGATGCGTGCATATCAAACTTTCTCAACTTTAACTAGGTTTGTAAAAAATATGTGCAATATTTATATATTTAAATAAGTTTATTATGAAAATATATTCAACGATCTATCTAATGATACTAATTATGCATTATAAATATTAATATTCTTTTATATATAATAGGTCAAAGTTTTAAAAAATTGACTTCTCGAGAAAGGAGAATGACATCTATTTTGGGACAGAGGGAGTACACATGTAAGTGAAATATTTATTGCTGTCACATTTTTTTAAATACAACTTTGAGTACATTTTCTCCGTAATCATTTGCAAAACAAACAACAATTGTATTGATGGAGCCACTTGTAGAGTTATCCAGAGCCGATGATGGCAACACATTATTGCTATGTTCGCTTGGCTGATAAACCATGACTAAATGTGTTGTTGGCTGATTTATTATGAAAAAAATATTGTTCATTGGCTAAAAAATATGACTTATAAGACAATCGAATAGGATGTATATTGGTTGCCATTCCTTTTTTTTTTGTATCGTCGAGGCACCTCTACTAGTCCTGTGGGTTCTTCTGAGGCCCAGTTTAGTTGCCGAAAATTTTGGCAAAATGACACTGTAGCATTTTCGTTGTTATTTGGCAATTAGTGTCCCATCATAGTCTAATTAGGCTTAAAAGATTCGTCTCGTTGATTTCGTCTAAATTGTGTAATTAGTTTTATTTTTTATTTATATTTAATGCTTCGTGCATGTGTCTAAAGATTCGATGTGACGGGGAATCTTGAAAAATTTAGCGTTTTAGAGGGGAACTAGACAGCCCCTGAGGAAACTCCATCTAGGTTCTTAGACAGGCGACGACGACGCTCAACATCGTGTCCTTTCTGGTGTCACCTAGAAGATCCTGCACTGCATTGATGGTTTTGTTGGTCCGCGTGGGACGTTAATGCTCGTAAGTAAGACTTGATTGAGTTTTTGACGTGGCCAGGCTCTCTCTAGTTCGCTACTTTGTTGTGGGCTTGCGGCACATCTTTGGTTCTCCTGCTTTGGTTGCGTAGTGCAACAAAGTTAGACAACGATGACATATTGTGTTTTCCTTCTCTAGAGGTCGTGGCTTGTTGCAAGTGATTAGCAGCGTGTTAGAGGCTTTGGCTGATATTTGACATAGGAAGTCGGAATTGTTTATCACTTGAACTTGTGATAAGCTCGACACCGGTGATATGCAGTGAACTTCGTTGGTTGTGTGTCATCTTGTGTGTAAGTGATGGGTTGCTTAGAGTTAATCGTCTGTATTGTCGTGTTTAAATTTTTTATTAGTTTTCCCTTTAATAAATTATGCGACTCTAAAGTTTTTAGACTTTGTAAACTAAAATAATTTTATTATTTTATTTAATGGACAGAGCTCCTACCGCTGTGTAAAAAAAAAACAAAGTTGGTCGGTAGCGTTCACATGTCAAGACGACAGACTCATTGCTTCCGCCGCTCGTCGGTCCCTCACTACAGTCTCCACATCGCACCAGCTGAGCGCATCCTGACCGTCGATCCAGTCATCGGGTCCACCAAGCCGCTTGAGCGGTTTCCCCGCGAAAACGAGGCGGCCGCCCGGGCGAGCAGAGCGCAGCACAACCATAGGGATGAAAACCGTCGGAAACGGTCGGAAAACCTCTTAACCGTTTTCTACTTCTACATTTGAATACGAAAACGAAAACGAAAGCGGTAAAGCTGGACACAAAAACGAACACGAATTTACGGAATATCAAAAATTTCAAAAACGAACTAATTCGAGCGAAATTATATCGAACACGGTCGGTATACGAAAAATTAATACGGAATATTGACCCGTAGGACCAAGTGCATAACAATTAACAAGTACATAATAATTTACAAGTCCTATAACTTTCTTAAAAAGTATCTCCATTCGACACGATGTAAGGAAGATATGATTTTTTTTAAAGCAACAAGCGCTTGTGCGTGATTAATATATCGCTGAGTTTGTTTAATTTTTTTTGAACATCTTCAAGACATCAAATGAAAAAACTAAGAACTAAAAAGTTGTAGATCTCGTCGAGAGCTACAATTTTCATACAAAAATCATCTTCATCCGAGATTGTATGAAAAAGATATGATTTTTCTAAGGTTGGACTTGTCGTGGGCCAAATTTGGTTCAAACCGAATTTCGAATTCGGGATATTCCGAATTAAAAGTAGAAAAGTAGAAAACGGTAAAAAAAAATGTCTAAACCATTTTCGTTCCGATTTTGAATTTGATGTTCCGAATTTCGAACCGAATTCGAATTTGTCTGAAAATACGAATTCGATCGGATTAAATGTAAAAAACGATACGGCTCGGTACGGGATATTTCCGTACCGTTTTCATCCTTACAACCAACCAAAGCTTCCGTCCATCGTCCAGTCGCCCGTCCTGGAACCTGGAACCTGGAATCCGAGGCCACGTCCACGGTTCCTCGAAAATCCACCGGTGGTATCACCGCGCCGCGTCGTCGTGGACCTCCAGCCGAGCCCCGCCCCGCCTCCGTCATCAGCCCGTTCGCCTGGGGCTAAAATAATAGTATACAATCGTGGATTATTACTGTTAACTAGTTTGGTGTGAGAGAAAAATACTATTCTAACAGAAAATTTATGATCGTTTACGACCCAGCGAACAGGCTGCATGTCCATCGCCCGCGGTTTTTCACCACACCACCCACCCAGGCACCCGCTGGGATTGCCCGAGTCCGAACTAGCTGCCTTTATACTAACGTGCTGGTTCTGCTCCCCACCCCACGCATGCTCCTGATCATTCCCGGCCGCGCCGCGGTTCTTGAATGCTTTCGTCGGTGCGAGGGATCTGTGGACAACGGAAAGGGAGCTCTCGGCCGTCAATTTAAACCCCACCGGCCACCGCAACACCGGATTTAATTTGCTGGAAAGGCAGATCTTGATCTTGATCGGTTCTTGCTGCCGCTGCTACAAGCTGTTCGCTGTTGGGGGCTTGTACGTACGAACGTGTTGATGAAGACGACAGTGGAAGGGAACGGCGGCGCCCCGCCGGCCACGGTCAAGAGGCGGCGGAGGGATGCACCTGGCAGGCGCCGGAGCGGCGGCGTGAGCGTGCGGCGGCGCGTGCAGGTGGACACGACGACCGCGCCAGCGCCGCTCCAGAGGCTGCTTGCCGCGTGCCGCCGCGCGTTCGGAGGCCCCGGGACCGTGCCGGCGCACGACGACGTCGCCCTCATCAGAGACATCCTCGGTACGTACGCCGCCCCGCCCTCATCATTAGCCATCGCATTGCATGATGCTCGGTATAAGCTGTAATTGCCATCAGTAGCAGTCTCTGGCACTTCAAGCTAAAAGCTGTGCAGATTGAAAGGTGTGAAATCTCTGATCTGTGCATGCGAGATGTGTAAACCTTATTATCAGCCGACACGGCTAGTAATCTTGTTCTTACTCGAAAGGAACATCGATCTTATCGACGCCCTCGTCATCAGCCTTCAATTCGGCTTCGGCCGGCCTGTATTGTGCATTTCGATCGGGCTTCTATATAGGAATACCAAATTACCAACAATCAATATGAGTCTGCCTTGTTCAGTTTGCCAATCATCATGCATGTCCTTTCCTTTGCAGACAAGATGGGAGCAGAAGATGTGCACCTGAGAGCTGTCACCAAGGCCGCCGCGGCTTCCTTCCCTCGAACACATCCTAATCCTATCATCACACGAACCACCATTTACAAATGCAAAAACTTCTCGGTACGGGATACGATCATCCAGCTGAACTGAAATGCATGCGTTAACTTCACGAGCCTACTGATAAACAGGAGTATTTCTTGGCCATCATGCTTGTGATATCTGCATGCAGATCGTCGTCTTCTTGCTGCCCCCAGGCGCGGTGATCCCTCTGCACGACCACCCCGGGATGACGGTGTTCAGCAAGCTTCTCCTCGGCTCGCTGAACGTCACGTCGTACGACTGGGTCGACGCAGAAGACGGCCCTCCCGCCGCCGTCGGCGGCGGCGGCGATCGCCGTAAGTTTAATTTCTTCTGTCTACCAGGCCTGATCAGTTGGTTGTGCTGTATATATACTGAGTTACTGACTGCCTAGCTACTGGCTGCATATGCCCGTAGTACTGAGGCTGGCGAAGCGGGTGGTGGACGCCGACCTGAGCGCGCCGTGCGACGCCCTGGTGCTGTTCCCCGAGTCCGGCGGGAACATGCACCGGTTCGCCGCCGCCACGGTGTGCGCGGTCCTCGACGTCCTCGGCCCGCCCTACTCCGGGGACCGGGACTGCACCTACTACCAGGACTTGCCATACCGCCATCATCATCGCGACGACGATGCAGGTAGTAATATAATGCAACTACTTCCTGCTGCTGCTCCTACCTGATATCATCACAAACATCATAATCAATCTGAACTATAGAGATTTGAACCGATTCGCTAACATGCATATATATAGTACATATATTATAACCTCGGTTATTTATATGTATGCATCTTTCGAGCGCAGATGAGGCCGCCGGGGACGGCGACGTCGTCCCTGCTGCCACGGATGATGAGCAGAAGCCGCGTCTGGGGTGGCTGCTGGAGACGCGCAAGCCCAAGGAGCTGCAGATGTACGAGGTGCCGTATAGGGGCCCTCCGATCCTGTGGAAGAAGCGGCCTTCAGTTGACTCTTGGCAGCAGGGACCATGAGAGATACTAGTAGTTAGTGATGTACATATATGCAGCACAGATGCATGCATGCATGTGTAGCGTGTTCAAAACTGCAAAATGTCCCTCCGTGCAGCTAGCTGTTGGGAAGATGTGTGGCGTGTGCAAATGTCATGTCCGGGTCGACCGACAGCGGACGAGCTAATGGATACACGAGTGTACGTTTCAGAATTCAGAGTGCGTGTCCACCAGCACTCGTTTTCCTTTTATCGTTGATCCGGTTCATGGCGCAGTCCGTGGCCGGTCTCTATCGGTCCTCTCTGCACTGGATACCTCTTCTAAGGCTTTAGATGTGGTCATGAGAGGTGGTGGCGGCCGGATTTGAGGGAATAATGTCGCTGATCGACATGCATAATTCTGTCTATGTCGATAACGGTGGGCGGTGGCAGACATGAGACATGCATGCATGGACGAGGCATAAGCAAATCTAAGGATAAAGACTATGCCCTATTACATTGAACCATGCTCGCAACGCTGAAGTCCTCCGAAGGCCGAACAGTTAAAGGAACCAACTCTGATGTATCCGTTTTCCACTCTGAATTGTACAAGTGAAGAGCGTCGACATATATATTCCACGCTAGATAGCGAAATGTGTATTCGTACGCAAACGACGCTCTTCACTATATATATATATATATATATATATATATATATATATATATATATATATATAGGGAGAGGCTATTCAGTAGCCAGCTACAGAATAAGTTATTCTGTAGCCACCTCCATTTACCATAATTTTATATACTAATTTACGATAATGTCAATATATATTTACTATAGTTGGGTTACTATAACACATAGGGATATTTACCATAACGTTATAGTAAACCACTTAGTAAGGAGTTACTATAATCTCATAAATTAACATAGTAATTATAGTAACTCAAGGTGGCTACAGAATAGGTTATTTTGTAGCCAGCTATAGAGTAGTTGTTCTATATATATATATATATATATATATATATATATATATATATATATATATATATATATATATATATATATATATATATATATATATATATATATATATATTTTACGAGATTATAGTAACTCCTTACTAAGTGGTTTAATATAACGTTATGGTAAATATCCCCATGTGTTATAGTAACCCAACTATCGTAAATATGTATTTATATTATGGTAAATTAGTATATAAAATTATAGTAAATGGAGGTGGCTACAGAATAACTTATTTTGTAGCCGGCTACTGAATAGCCTCTCCATATATATATATATATATATATATATATATATATATATATATATATATATATATATATATATATATATATATATATATATATATAGAACTACTACTCTACATCTGGCTATAGAATAACTTATTCTGTAGCCACTTTGAGTTACGATAATTACTATGTTAATTTATGAGATTATAGTAACTCTTTACCAAGTGATTTATTATAACGTTACGATAAATATCGCCATGTGTTATAGTAACCCCACTATCGTAAATATGTATTGACATTATCGTAAATTAGTATATAAAATTATCGTAAATGGAGATGGCTATAAAATAACTTATTTTGTAGCTGGCTACTGAATATACTCTCCATATATGACTGCTGCTTTGCGTACGTTCACCACGAAACCTGACTGGATTTGAATATCGACGGGTTTCGTCCTACGGGCGTTGTGCGCGCGCCCTCGCTGATCGCCCGCCCGGTTTCATCACGGAGTCCCCATCGCCTCTGTCAAATTCCGCGCGCCCAATCCCTACCGATACGAGTCTCCGAGTCCGCGCTGAAGATAGCACCATCGTTTCCATCTATTCCCACTGGATCCTGTGCACCCACCGTCGTCCTTCCCGGTGGCGATGCCGCCGCCTTTCTCTGCCCCCGCACGTCTTCTCCCGACTGAGCCCGGTGCCGACTCCTCAACCTCGTCCGCAAGCCGGCCGGCGGGCCACTCCAGCGCGGCGCGCAGGAGGTCGCACGAGGGCCTCTCCTCATCCGCCACCGCCACCGTCTGGGCACGCACTTCTCGCTGGACCGGCTGCTGACACCCACCGCACGCCGAACGGCCGAGCGGCTGAGCGCAGCACGCGGAGCGCTCACGGAGCCGTGGACTGCATCTTGTGTTGCACGCTCCTTCTCTCTTTTCTTTCTTGCTTGCGTCTTGTGTTGCACGCTCCTTTTCTCTTTTCTCTCGTGTATCGTATGTGTCACATGCAGCGTGTCACATGCAGAGATGCCCTGGTTTGTAAGCATCGTATGTGACAACGTAAACGAAATCTTCTGAAATTTTTATCATAGCCTCCACATACGATATCACGACATCTCAACAAGTTTCATGATTTTCGGACTTCGTTTACTTTTTATAGAATTTAAAAACACTTCGCACGCAAGTTCACGGTCATATTTCGTGAACAAGATGTCTGAAATTTCGGGTCCGTTCCTGGATACGGCCTCACACTACACTCAGTAACATGACTATCATTTTTTGAATCATTAAATTCCATTATTCGTACCACGTGCAGTTCAAATTTATATTTTTCAAAAAAATTCAAGTAAACGAAATAAAGTAACTAAATATATAAAAAAGACACAAAAAATCCCCAAATTCTAACGAGGAGTTCCTAGTACTTAAAAAGGGCTGCACAAAAAATTTGGAGGCAAAAAACAAAAAAAAACTTTGCCGAGCGCCGAGGCATGGCACTCGACAAAGGGGTCTTTGCCGAGTGCCAAGAATAAGGCGCTCGGCAAAGAGGTTTTTTGAATTTTTTTTAGAAATTTTCTCTTTGCCGAGTGCCTTCATAGGGGCACATTTCAAAAAAAAATCTATGCTGACGGCCGCATCGGGGCACTCGGCAAAGTTGCCTTCTTTGCCGAGTGCCTCCCTGATCCGGCGCTCGGCAAAGGGGCGGGTGGGGGCACTTAGGCGAATTCGGTCAGGCAGTCCAAGCCATACAGACAGACAGCCCCCATACGCACCGCTCCCGGCCAACGCCGCCGCCCGCCAACGTCGGCCCGCCCCCGCGCCGCGCGCCGCCCTCCCCTCCCTGTGCGCCACGCCCGCGGCCGCCCCCGCGCCCGCCACCGCGCGCCGCCGCCCTTCCCCGCGCCGCGCGCCAGCGCCTGCCCCCGCCCCCGCTAGCCCCCGCCCCCATGCCCGCGTGTGGCCGAGCGTGGCCAGCTCGCCCACGCCGGCCCACCAACGCCGGCGGGTGGAGGAGGGGAGGAGGAGGAGGAGGGGGAGGAGGAGGCGAGGAGGAGGAGGAGAAGGAGGAGAAGGAGGAGGAGTAGGAGCCGGCCCTGCCCCCGGCCACGCCCCGTGGACCGCCCGCCCTGACGCCTCCCGTGCCTGACCCCGTTCCTGACTCCGGCGACCCCGACCCCGACCCCGACGCCGCCTGCCCCTACCCCCGACGCCCGTCAGGTATGCCCTCTCTCTTGTTGTCGTGGTAGTGATAGTTGTAGTAGTATTAGTTGTAGTAGTAGTGCTAGTGGTAGTAGTAGTATTAGAAGTAGTGGTAGTAGTAGTAGAACTAGTGATAGTAGTAGTAGAAGTAGTGGTAGTAGTAGTAGTAGAACTAGTGGTAGTAGTAGTAGCAATAGTGGTAGTGGTAGTAGTAGTAGAACTAGTGGTAGTAGTAGTAGCAATAGTGGAAGTAGTAGTAGAAGTAGTGGTACTACTTGGATATATTCTTCTACATGGATTGATATCCAAACTACATGGCTTCTCTTGAGACATATGTGCTTGTCGGCCATCGTGCCGTTGTTTTTTGCAGGTTTTGGAAACCTCACCGTGCACGGGAGGTTCTGCCGAATTTTTTTTAAATGACAGTATTTTGTTTCATTTTTGTAGAGAAGAGCCCGTCGGAGCCGAGTTGGAGTTTCCGTCGCCGTGCCGGTCTACCTACACCGCGTTGCCTCGCCACTGCACCGACCCGCCACGGCCCCGCTAGCCTGACTCCGCCGCCACCCTTGGTATAACCCCTCTTTCCGTATCATGGTCGTAAATCGCGTAACCCAGTTAGGCGTCTCCCGTTCGAAAGAGATACGGTTGGAGGTATGCAGATCTTTACATATCTATGACCGTATCTGTTTTGGATTGTTCATGTTTTTTGGACAGCCCGCGGATGCGTAGATGGGTTAGTTTCCATGGTCTGCTTCGGTCCGAGACAGAGTTTTGGCATCACCTCCCTGTTGTTCTTCGGATACGCACTCTTCTTCGGCAAGACGTGTATCTGAAGAACAGCGGGAAGGTGCTGCTGAAATTCTATCTCGGATAGGAGTAGAGCATGGAAACTAACCTTATCTACGCATCCGCGAGTGGGATTAGGACCTATCCTCACCTATTAGACAGTAGAAACACCATGTAGATGCAATTGATGGTTACATTACTCGCTGATACATATGTTAGAGGATGGATAACCGTCAGTGGATGTACACGGGTTGGAGAAGTTAGAGTGATTACACCATAGAATGAATGAACAAGACCGATGCTTTCTTAAATAGTGCATTTGGCAAGGCTGCTTAAGGACATTGCCTAGTTTTGTGTCCCTGCAGCAAATGTGGAAACAGGAGAAGGGTAAACAAGATGGAAATGGGTAAACATCTTGTGAAGACTGGATTTACGCCGGACTACACCCGGTGGGTCCACCATGGTGAAGCCCATCAGATGAGAAAGGAGGTGGTGAGACCACGGGTGGAGGCTTTTGATACTGATGTGGGGGTAGCAGACATGTTAGATGACTTTCACCAAGGACAGTTCGATGAGGGACGTGAGAAGGAGGAGATGGAGGCAGCCGCACAGGCGTTCTATGACATGATGGACTCGGCATAGAAACCCCTTCACGATCGGTCAACAGTGTCTCAACTGGATGCCATTGGACGCTTGATGGGGTTGAAGTCCGAGTTAAACTTGAGTCGAGAAGGCTTCGATAAGATGTTGGCCGTGATTGGCATCCTGCTTCCGGAGGGCCACATTCTGCCAAAGGGCATATACGAGTCACAGAAACTCCTTCGTGCACTTAAGATGCCGTATGAGCAGATACATGCTTATCTGAATGGGTGCGTCCTATTTAGGAAAGAACACGAGCATACAAAGTTCTGTCTAAAGTGTAAATCCCCCTAGGTACCTGGAGGTAGACTCTGATGATGGCTAGAAGAGGCAACTTACGATCCCCGTGAAAATCCTATGGTACCTTCCGTTCCTACCGAGGATCCAATGACTATACATGACCAAGAAATCCGCGAAATAGATGACATGGCACAAAAATGGTAAACGGTACAATCCTGACAAGATGGTACATCCATCTGATGGTGAAGCTTGGATCCGCTTTAATGACAAACATCGTGACAAAGTAGATGAGGCTCGTAATATACGTGTCGCACTAGCAACAGATGGGTTCAATCCTTATAGACTGATGGCTGCCCCATACACATGTTGGCCCGTCTTTGTTATCCTAGATCCGAGCACGGAGCACGAGTGAGAGCCCGACCATTCACACACGGCCGACCGCTGCACAACACCAGGTCGACGCACTCGAGGTTATTTCTATTTTTACTCGTCATACATTGATCTTTACACACCTTAATTAGCTTTGCATTACTGAAACATTGGAGTAAAATATTATAGGCCCAGCTGGAACAAGAAATGAGACAACGTCAGGAGCTAGAGACTGGGTAGCAGAGGATGGCGGCCCAGTTGGAGGCCGAGCGGGCCAAGCGGTAGGCCCAGGCGCAGAGGCTGACGGACATTACGGAGTTCCTACAAGGGCTTGGGCAACGTGTGGGCTTCTCTCTGCCAGCTGGGCTGTTGGTTCTACCTCCGCCTTCGCGTCCTGCAGCTGCAGCTGCTCCTGTGAGTATGAAAGTTTTTTACTTTCGCTTGTGCTTTGCTTGTATGGTCTCTACCTTACTAGATTAGCTATCCAAATAATCTTGTCTCACATGCAATCTTTTCTCCTTTGTGCAGTCTCCATCTGACGGTGGTTCGAATAATCCACCTCATGCACCTCCAAATGATGGAGATAGGTCTTCACCACAGTCGCAGTGGCCGAGATGAGTGCACGTTGTATTTTTTTCATTTGTTGTTCACTTGGTGATGGACTTGTGATATACTTGTGATGCACTTATGGACTTTGATGGACTTGTGGATTTATTTGGATGGACTTGAGCACTTATTATTATATATGTGATATATTATGATGGATGTGTGGATGGATGAGATATATATGTGATGAATGAGATATATATGTGATATATGTTTGTATGAATTTATTTGTCATGATGGAATGTAAAATAAAAATAAAAATTGTCGTTTTGGGTCACTTTGCCGAGTGTTGCACTCGGCAAAGGACCCCATTGCCGAGTGGCATGGTCACAGCACTCGGCAAAGCTGGAAAAATGGGCGCTCAGAAAATCATTTTTCTAGCTTTGCCGAGTGCCATGACCATGGTACTCGACAAAGAATTTTTTTTAAAAAAAAATTCAAACTTTGCCGAGTGTCGACCAGATGGCACTCGGCAAAGAATTTTTTTAAAAAAATTCAAACTTTGTCGAGCGCCGGCCAGGGGGCACTCGGCAAAGAATTTTTAGAAAAAAAATAAAACATCTTTGCTGAGGGCCGAACAGAGGGCACTCGGCAAAGAATTTTTTTTAAAAAAAATAAAAAATCTTTGCCGAGTGCCTACAGGGTTGGCACTCAGCAAAGCGACCGTCAACGGAGCCGGCGCCGTGACGATCATTTTTCTTTGCCGAGTGCCCCCGGGGCTCTCGGCAAAGCCTGTGCCGAGTGCCCGATAAAAGACACTCGACAAAGAGGACTTTGCCGATCAATTTTTTGTCGTGTGTTCTTTGTTGAGTGCCGCACTCGACAAAGGCTTTGCCAAGTGGAATTTGGCCTTTGCCGAGTGCCTCAGGCACTTCGCAAAGAACCTGAATCTAGTAGTGTATATATAGGGAGAGTATATTCAGTGGCCAGTTACAAAATAACTTATTTTGTAGCCACCTCTATTTACGACAATTTTATATATACTAATTTACGATAATGTCAATACATATTTACGATAGTTGGGTTACTATAACACATGGGGATATTTATTATAACGTTATAGTAAACTAATTAGTAAGGAGTTACTATAATCTTATAAATTAATATAGTAATTATCGTAACTCAGAGTGGCTACAAAATAAATTATTTTGTAGCCAGCTATAGAGTAGTAGTTATATATATATCTGCTGCTTTGCGTACGTTCACCATGAAACCCGACTGGATTTGGCAGGCAGAGTAATAATAGTAGTATATACGTAGCTATCTAGCGTGGCATTTCGCTATCGACCTGAGCTTTTGCTTGGAAAACGGAAGCAACGACAATACACATTTCGCTATCGGCCCGGCCGCCGCTCATCAGAATGAATAATACATGTACCAAGTCGGTAAGTCGACTGGATTCATGGCCCGATCGAAGAAACACACACTACGTGGAATTATATATATGGAGTATATAGTAGTCTTCCTATGCTCCGTACCAGTACAATACAATAGTAGTGCTACTTCTAGTCCAGTACTAGTGGTGGTGGTGGGGGTGGTTTTCTTGTCCGGTCTGGTGAGCAGTGGGCGATCCTCCAGCCGGTTTCCGGAATTGGCAATCCCGCGTGCGGCCGGCTGCTCCTATCTGTTTAGTGTTTAGTTCCCAACCAAATTTCCAAAAAGTACCATAGTAGTCATTACATCGAATGTTGCGATACGTGTATGGAGCATTAAATGTAGACGAAAAAAAACTAATTGCACAGTTTGGTTGGAAATTGCGAGGAGAACGTTTTGAGCCTAATTAGTCCATGATTGAACACTAATTGCCAAATAAAAACGAAAGTGCTACAGTAGCCAAATTTCTAAAATTCACGAACTAAACACAGCCAATTTGGTACGCTAGATACTTAATAAGAGCATCTCCAAGAGTGCCCCACGTCCCTTCTCTATTCTTGGAATTTAGGAAAAAAGAGAAAAACTAGTCTCCTAGAGTTCCCCAAATCTTTTCCCCGTCTTTCCGCACTTCACAAAATCACCGTGACCGCGCGTAAAAATACGCGCTGCTCCGTCGCACGCATATCCTTGTTCCCGCTCCTTCTCGTGCTTTCCGCGATAAATTCCCGCACCGTCTCCATGGCGCCATAGCACAGGCTCCATCGATCTACTGCTACGTTCGTCGAGGGCAGAGGATCTTCGCCGCCGTCGACCAAGAGGTAAACTCCATCGATCTACTTCTGCATTCAGGTGGTTTGCCGTTCGTAGGGTTATCCATGCTGCCGCCGCCGGGATTGGCCGCCGGGGTCTTGTCATGGAGGCCGGTGGAGGCGTAGACGGCCTGGCCTTCGCGGAGAGCAGCACCCAGCGATCCGATCAGAGTCGAGTACTCTAGACCGGGGCTTTTCCCTCTGGCCTGTGCCCGCGATCTGATCAGAGCGGCAGACAGCCGGGTTCACGAGCGCCCTGGCTGCGTCCGTCTGGCCGTGGCTGCCTGCTGCCTGCTGCCTCATCCTGCCATGGCTAGCAGCTGCCTGCCATTTTTTTTATGGAACTGCTATTTATTTTTTGATGAAACGGCTATTCTTGCCTGAATGTATATGCTACTGTACCTGCTGACGGGAGAGAGAGGAGGCTGCATGGCACTGTGTTGTACTAAATTTTTTCCTCGTACCGATGGCCGACTGGTTTTGATACCTGTGCTGCTGAATGGCTGAATGATTGGTTGACATGATTGTGCTACAGATGGCCGGTAAATGCCAGTGCTTTTGATGAAACTGCTATTTTTTCATTTCATGATCTCTGATCCAGTACAAATATTTTTCATGTATATGGATTAAGCATTGAATTATTGTAGGATGGACCCAACATTCGATGGTCGATATCGAACAAACATGGTCACCGGAGAGGATGATGTTCCTAGTTTGGAAGACTACACTTTTCCCATGACACAGGACACCCAGAAAATTAATGAGATGTGTACTGAAGTTCAAGCAGTTGATGTGCCGGAGCAGCCAAGTGGAGGTGTTCCACACCCTCGCAGTACAAGACCTTCTTCGAAGAGGACAAAAAACTTTGATCCGAAGGAGGATTTAGTTGTTGTGGCAACTTGGTTGAACACGAGCAAAGATCGCGTGCGCGGGGCTAATCAACCTCGTGGCTCCTTTTGGAGTAGAATTCATGCTTTCTATGAGAAACACAAGACAACTGAAGCGTTCAAAACGGAGAGTTCCATTATGCATAGGTGGATGACTATTTTGGACTAAGTGAACAAGTTTTATGCATGAAGCGATTGAGCGTAGGAATCAAAGTGGTGCAACCATTCAAGACAAGGTTTAATTTGTTATTTGTTTTATCTGTTCATTTGTTTTGTTTTTCTATTTGATTTATTTGTGGAGATATACACTTTGATGATTGATAACATGTGCAGGTTTCTGACGCGGTCGAGATGTTCAAGGGATTAGACAGGGGGAACAAGACATTCACTCTAATGCACTGTTGGAACAAGTTGAAGGGTGAAGACAAGTGGAAGGCCGAGAGGAAGAGAATGGCGGAGCAGCAAGCCAATAAGAATAAGAAGAAATAGAAGATTAATGCGGATTCCACGCCTGTGAATATACAAGTCAATAACAATGAAGATGTCACTGAGATTCCACCACCAGAATCTGAAGCACGAAAGATGCCAATGGGTTCGAAGAAGGCAAAGGAAGTTCTAAGACGAGGAGGTGGTGAAGCTTGCATGGAGGCTTTGGACAAGATGTGGGCTAAAAAGGAGGCTTTTGAGATGGAGAAGGAGAAGAAGAAAGAGGAGAGGTTCATGGCTTCACTTGAGCTAGAGAAAAAACGCCTGTCATTAGATGAAAAAGGTGGAATCAGACCTCATCGAAAAGGAAGACAAAATAATGTCAATCGACATTACCAACCTCGACCCGCAGCAGCAGCAGTACTACACAACGATGCGCCAACAGATCGTTGCTCGTCGTCTTGCGAATTAGAATTAGTTCATGTCATTTTATTTCTATAGCAAATTTGTTTTGGATTCAGTGAACCTTTGCATTACTTTGTGATTCGGTGAACCTTTGCTTCGTCATAAATGGTCAAGTGCTTTTTAATTTGTATTATTTATATTCAATGAAACTTTGTTCTTGCCTGAATGTATATGCTACTGTGCCGGCAAATGCCAATGCTTTTGACATGACCGACAAGTAGTGCTGCTGCTGTTCCTGGTCCTCAACGCCTGATGCCTGCACATACTGTGGTGCATGGCACTGTGCTTTTGACATGACTGCTGAAAGCCTGTAGATTGCCTGCACATGAACGACAACTACTGAATGCTACTAGTAGATGGCAGGCTAAAATTACTTGAAGTAAAAATGTTCATTACACTTGAAGTAAAAAGTTTTGATTACAAATAGAGGACAAAAATAAACTGATCCTAACAAAAAAATAAAATGTGTGTATATTGCTAATATAAATCAGGATTATGATTTCATAGGTGCTCGATGAGGTCTTCTTTTAACTGGACATGTGTTTCCTTGTCTCTGATCCTTTTGTGCGCTTCAATAAATTCATCAAGGGTTCGATTATTCTCATGAGAAGGTTCCATATTTTGGCCACCATAATCGAACTGCTCAGTAGGGTCAACAACTCCTTCATCCTCGACAATCATATTGTGCATTATCACACAAGCTTTCATGATGTCTCCAAGTGTCTCTGTGTCCCACATGCGAGCTGCTCCTAAAACAATGGCGAACCTAGATTGCAGAACCCCAAAAGCTCTTTCGACATCCTTCCTCGCTGCCTCCTGTGCTTTGACGAAATATTTGTTCTTGTTGCCCATAGACTGAGAGATGGACTTCACTAAAATAGCCTATGATGGGTATATACCATCGGCTAGATAATAACATGTAACACCCCGGTGTTATGCAAGCATTTAGGCACTGCAAATCATGCATATTATGCATCATCAAGCATCCTAATCATACATGCCTAATCATGTAAATAATAACTGAAACCATGCTTCGAAACATATGAAACATGCTCGTGAAATATGAATGTTGCATACACTTGTTTAGAGTTATTTTGCCCTAATTATGCTTGCTAGGTTAGTAAAACATGTTTGGCTATAATTGTAAATCATCTAGAATTATTTAGCACAATTTTTGGAGCAAAGTTTGTATTCAAACTTTTGACAAAATATGCTTTTGAAATTATTATTGGAAAGGGTCAAAAATCTCCTCTATTTAGCTTTTGCTTCCCAATTCAAAATCTATGCAAAATTTTTAGTTGGTCCCTAAAGCAAAGTTGTAGAGGATTAAATTCTAAGCAACTTTTATTTTTGGGCCATTTTCAAAAGAAGTCATTTTCTTGCTCAAAAGGGTACTTGAAAACTGATATTTGAAAATTCATTGAAAATGGAATTAGAAAAATTGTTTCTCTCTTTTAACGGGCCGCCGCCTCACTTCTGGCCCATCAGCCAAAGCCGGCCCAGCGATCCTCACGCGCCCGCGCCTTTGCCTCGGCCCAGCCCACCCCGCGCGCTGTCTTCTTTCTCCTCCACGCGCACAGACGCGTCCGACCGCGTCAGGCATGCCACGCCGCGTGGCGAGCGCATGCCGGCGACGCCGGCCGGGTGGCGTTTCGTGGCCCTCGCGAGCACGCGCCTCACCCGTTTTCAAGCCCCACAGCTTTGCTTCTCCCAGCATTCCTCATCTTCCTCTCCCACGCTGCGTCTCTACCTTGCCCCGCACCGAGCTCTACTCGCGCCGCCCTCGCCACCGTAGCCCCGCCGGCGAAATTGGCCGCCGGTGGTCCACCATTGCCCGCAATCGAGCACACGTCGCTCCGCCTCGCTCCCCGGCACCCGGTGCTCGCTGCAGGGACACCATTTGAGCAAGGTACAGCTACCTCACGCGTTTTCGCCACCATCGGTCATGGCGCCGCCGCGCTTGACCTCGCCGTGGAAGGGCTTCCCCGTCCCTTCTCTATCCCCTTGAGTGACCTGCTCGGGTTCGCCATCTTCTTGCGGACCTAGCGCGCACGCCTACTTGCCCAGTCATGGCCGACAACGGCCGTCGGCCCACTGGCAGCGGCCGCACCGCCGTGGCGCTTGGAACGCCGGCGTGGCGTGGCCGTCTCGCCTCGGCCTTGCTGGGCCAGGTCGGCCTTGGGCCGGAGCCCCGAGCTAGGCCGTCGCCTTTCCCTCCACTCAGTTATGCAGGCCGAAAACGGCCGTGGGCCAGTCGTTCCCATGGGCCGGCCCAGTAGTAATAGGAAAATTGTTTTCGGTTTTTCTTTTATTATTTGGGAAGAGAAATACTTTGGAAAATGTTTGTGTACTCATTTTGGCTCCAAATTTGTTGAAACAAATTTTGTTGTGTTACTTGTCACCAGATCTACATGATAAAAATATTGCATGTCATTTTTGAGATACTTTTCTATAGAGCTTTATTTAATTCTTGATATTGTTGATATCTTGTAAAATGTGTAGTAAAACCTATATGTATCAGAAAAATATGCTTCCAAGTTTGTTACTCTTATTGTGTAATGTACTTCCTAGGAAAAATATATGCCATGCATGTCCTGTAGAAAAATTATGAGGTGAAGTTCAAGTGCCTTTAATGGCTGATTTTTGTTATTTTTGCTAGAGAGCAAAATTTGTATAAAACATGCATGTGATAATTTTTGTACAGTGATTATTTACTATTTAGAACCTAGGAAAAATACTAAATCTGTTGTTTGACACTTTTCATAATACAAAGTATTTTCATGCTCATAATTAGGTCCAAGCTTGTCATTTTTGTGTAGGCTATTCCACTTATCCAAATGCCATAAAAATCTGACGGTAGACTACTTAGGGTAGTACTGTGGTATGGTAATTTTCTAAGATTTTTCTAAACTATAAAAATAGATGTTGCTATTCAAATCTATTATTAATTAGGGTTTAATCAAATGTTGCTTTATGCATGATTAAGAAATTAGTGAAGCTTTGGTGTATCTTTGAAGCATTTAATGAGATGTGTTGACTTAGCATATTAGTAATAGAAGAGAATGCAGTAGATGACATGTGCTTGTAGTACATGTCTTTGGATAATGTTGACTACCTTGCATGCAAGCATATCTATTGTGTTCATCTCATCCGATGCACCTTTTGCATAAGCACTTACGCACCTGCATCATATAGGATCGCAAACCGAGAGCCCAGTCATCATACCCGAGGAGCCCGAGGAGCAGCTCGAGGTGCAGCCGTAGGAAGTGACCAAAGCAGACGAGGAGGACGTTGAGGAACTTTCGGAGTGCCCCGATCACCGGCCGAGCTCCTTCGAGAGAGGCAAGCCCCAGAGCATTTTTCTCCCCAATTTGCAATTATTAATTAAATGCTTTACTTTAATTGATGCATTACGTTCAGGAGTTATTTGCAACCGTTGCTGCATTATACCTTGTTTACCTTTATTATACTATATCCTTGTTACCCTGGTATCCGCAGTCGAGTCAATGCTTAGCTGGCTTAGACCGGTAGAAGTCGGGTGATTTCCTGTCACCTGCGAGCTATAGGTGGTTACCTGGATCTGCTTGGATAACTATGTAGTCATGGTATAACTAAGTGTTAATTTGAAGTTGAGACCGGACAGAGACTTACAGAGTTTTGGACTGTAGTGCTTTCCGTCTGTGTCGATTAAGGACCGACCATTGTTGGTCCTCAAGTCATGTTGAACGCATGCCTTACATTTAGCTGGCCGAATAAAGTACCTTTCGACCGCGAAGCTAGGAGATTATTCGGGCCGAGTAGATTGCTCGCAGCGCACTGTACCAGAGCAGGTGTGGTAGGACATGGGGGCGCAATGATAAGACCAAAGGGCAGTCGGTCGGCCCCCTGGTACATGTGGTTCCTGGCAAACTCAAGATTTTTCTAGATAGTTGACTCGATGACCGATACCTCACTTTAGCGGGTGAGTGAGGTTTGTGTAAGGAATAAATCACCAGCTGGTTAGGAATCGATTCGAATCGCCATCGCTCCTGGATAATGAGCACTTGACTTGAGTGACTTCATCGTAGTAATGTTGATGGAACACTTGGACAGTTATAAGGAATATGACATTATGGAAGTTGTTAATGATCATTGGTTATCATTATTTGCTTAATCACATGCTTGCTCTAGTATAGGTGCAAATATAGTCGACAGGTTAATAATAATTAACTTGACAATAATGCTTTTGGAAAGGTTCTTGAAATGCTAAAAATGCCTTTTTTGCAAATGAGTCAGCTACCCTACTATAAAGCCCTTCATAATCCTTGGTGTCACTTTATTTTCGGTTATGTCGGGTAAGTCTGGTTGAGTACCTTCTCGTACTCAGGGTTTTATTCTCACTTGTTGTAGATGGGCAGATGCATTATGGCTACTGTATCAACTGCCTTTATCCTGCGATGGGTGATGCTTAGGACCATGGGCATGGTCATTCCTTACATCTCGTCTGATGCTTTTGTTGGAGATGATCATTAGCTGGCACTGTATTTGAACTCCGTGTGAGTGTGTGTGGTTTTGAACAAATGGCTTCCGCTACTTCTATTTGAACTCGTTTTGTAATAACTATGTTTAAACTCTGATATAACTGTGATGCGAACTTTTATGTAATATGTGATGGTGACCGCTAAACTTATTACGATCTTGGCTGGTATGTGAGTTGGTTTGAAATCCTTCGTGATTTCACGGACTACCGGGTTATATGGGCTTAAGTTTGCTAAATCGTCTGCTCTGGTGGGTGATTTTCTTACTTAATTTCGTATAATTGGTCGGTTCTGTTACATAACACATTGTATAATCATGACCATTAATGGTATAGTTCACCTCAGGAGCTCTCCCCTTTGCCAGGTTTGTAAATAAAGGAGACCGATGAAGCACATTGATATCATTATGAGACCCAGGCATTCCAAACAAGGCATGACATATCCAAAGATCGTTGGAAGCAACAGCCTTCAAAATAATAGTGGGCTTTTCCACATGCCCCTTGTCTACAGGACAATTCTTCCACGCCCAATGCATACAATCAATGGACCCTAACATACTTGGAAAACCAATTTTCTCACCGAGTACCAGTAAGCGTGCTGTGTCAGCCTCATTAGGATATCTCAGGTATTCATCTTCAAATGGATCAACAACTGCAGCAACAAACCTACGTAGGCTCTCAATTATGGTACTTTCACCAATGCGAACATACTCATCCGTTGCATCAGCTAGAACCCCATATGTTAGCATACAAAATGCTACAGTGACTTTCTGGAAGCAACTTCATCCAAGTACATTGCCCCCACTCCTTTTTTGCACAAAGTAATCATCGTGTGATTCAACAACATTCATTATGCGTAGGAAAAGCTCCCTACTCATCCTGTACCTGAAAAAAATTACTCGTACAACATTTACGTACCATACTATGTATGTATCACAAGTGAATGTACACGAACCTCCGGCGAAATAAATTTGGGCCGTACGTCGGCTAATCAGCATCCTTTGGTGCCCGCCTTCTCGATCTCGATAAATAACATTGTGCCCTTGGACGGAACCACCATGTCTTCCTTTTTGGTTTGAATATGTCTCGACAATTGTAGCCGATGAGAAGATCAAAAAGTCATCGTCATCTGATGATGAATCATCCAACTCCCTCTGCAGAAGTGATTTGGAAGCACCCATGACGTCTAGCGTGGAGGGCTTGCTGAGAGGTGTCTGTAGCTTGCTGGGAGGTGCCTGCCGTGTCCTGGTACATGCCTACGGCTAGCTTGGTGCACGGCGCGGCAAGACAAGAGGACTGCACGGCGGCCTGGGAGGTGTTGCTGCCGCCTGGGAACTGCCTGCTACGGTTGTCAGGAAGGAGGCGGCGGCAATGATCAGCCCACAGTGCACGAAAGAGGCGGCGCCCCTGCTGAAAGAGCGACGTTTCTGCGGCACGGGAAAAATGACAACAAAAAATAAAAAAAGGTTGTGGGCCTCAAATTTGATTTATTGGAACTCAATTATGGGAAACTCTTGGAGATGAGCTTTTTTTCCTCCCAATACTTTTTGGGGAGTTATAAAACTACAAGATTTGGGGAAAAAAAATTAAGGTACTGTTGAAGATGCTCTAGGTACTTACCACTTGAGTGAGCAGTGAGTAATTTATTCTGGTCGTCATAGGCACTTAACTATGCTATGATGAATATGCGCGCCCCTCTTTTTTTGAACCTGGGTTTCTCTTCATTACACGTTGTCTAACAAATCGTTAGCAACAATCACAGATACATCGTCAGGAATAGAGTTGGTAATCAATTCATCACCCTCATTACATGCATAACCCAGCGCAGCCAGCTCATGAGCGGCTCTATTACAATCTCTACCAACATAAACACACTCAAAATAAAGAAAGTTGGAGTCCAACAGAGACTTGATGTCGCTAATCAACAGACCCACAGCCGATCTTCATCCAAACTCGACATGATGGCCTTCACAACCTCCTGAGCGTTAGGGCTGGATATCGAGCCAGCTCAGCTCGGCTCGGTCCAGCTCGAGTTGGCTCGTTAGGCTAACGAGCCAGTTCGGCTCAGCTCGTTAATATTACGAGTTAGAGGCGTAGCTCAGCTCGGCTCGTTAGCGAGCTTGAGCTGACTCGTTTAGCTCGCAAGCTACTAAAAAAATAAGACACACATGTTTATAATGTTTATGCTACATTAATTCCAGAAGATCACGTCCACTATTATGCAGCCATACATGATTAACACACATTAGGTTCATCAAAAATATCAACCATGCAACATAGTTGGTCCATCCATAATCCATGCAGTTTCAGCATACTTACTAGTTGCTTGTCACAATAGACTTAAAAAAGTCCACAAATTCAATATCAGCATCATCATTTTCTCTCTGAAAAATAATTCATAAATCAACATTTAAGTACCACGACAATTATAAAATCAAAATCCATATGAAACAGCTGAAAATAAGGATTACATATCAATAGAATATGTTGACATTTCTAGGTCAGCATCATCATCTTTTAGATTCATGGTCGTAGGCTGATAGACCTCAGCTCGTTTGAGCTCGTGAGCAGCTCGTGAGCTGATTCGAGCTGGCTCGTTAAAACAACAAGCTGACTTCCAACTCAGCTCGTGAAAAAGTTAAAACGAGCCGAGCCGAGCTGAACCGGTCACGAGTCGAGCGAGTTGGCGAGCTGCGAGTATTTTGTGCAGCAGCCCTGCTGAGCGTCGGTCTCCACAATGATGCGACCGATACCTAATGCCATGTTCGTTTGGCTGATAAGCCATTGCTAAAAGTATTGTTGGCTGATTTATTGTGAGAAAAAAAATAATGTTCATTGATCGAGAAAGTACGGATTATAAGTCAAGAAAAAGGGTGTAAGTTCACCGCTATTTTTTTTTTCTCGAACGTACCGTGTAGCACGTATTTCATTAAGAGAAAGTAGACAACACCGAACCAAACAACAAACGGATCAATACTAGGTAACCAAAGGTTTCCTAGGCGAGTAGAAGGAAGAAAAACATAAGCGAAAAAACTAAAGAAAACTACAACGAAGCCCGGCTACTCCCACAAGAGGAACTAAAAGCAACAACGGGCTAAGGTACAGCGAGCTAGTAAACTAGGCCGTAGGCATCGATTGGACGACCTCGAGCGGGTACCTCAAGGTAGGCTAAACCTCGAGGTCAACCCCCTCCACCAGCTGGATGCCCTCAATCGCGCTGCCTGTCGGAAAGAGCATCCTGATTGCCTCACACTTGGACTCCGAGAGAGGCTCGTCGAAAACGGCCATGTACTTATCGAAATCGCCCTTCGCATCTGCCTGCGGCGCCTGATCCTGCTGGCGGAGTCCCCATTTTGCCATCAACACGTTCTGGGCTTGCACGGTCGGGTTGTAGGCTCTGCATCTGCTCTTGGCGGCCAGCCTCCCGCTACGACGTGGCGGTGAGGATGTGCATTCAACCGCCTGACGCCTCCTAGGAACACGGAGACGAAGAGGTTCGACCAAGATCGGCTCCGTGATGGCAGAGCATAGCTACGACTGTATATACTGCGAGATGCCACTTGGTGACACCGGAGCTGGCGCCATAGGCGCCGCCGCGCCCATGGGCGACAAGGCCAGGCAATTAGCTCGGCGTTGAAGGGGCTGAGAAGATGGTTAACTCGACCTCTGCCTGAAAGAACCAAGTCACCATCGCTATCCCTGATAAAGTGTCCCCCAGCTTCCTGTTCGCTCATCGGGAAAGAAAGACGCATCACAATTCAACTTGAGAGTATTTTCTGGCGGTTTAGTCCAATGAGTCGACTGGCGCCCAATTCTCAACGCTGGCACACTAGATGGCATCGCGTTCTCCTTCACATACAATTCAACAAACCTGGCAAGGACTTGGGGACTTCACCGTCTCCCCCCCTCTCTGATTATGTTTCTTTCAGACCAGACGAACCACAACACAATGACCATCATCAATTTCTTATGTTCCCAGGCTTGCAGAATAACCTCAGAGGCTCCTATGGCAGTTTGGACAGACTCCAAGGCTTCTCTCTCAGCTTCTAAGCCTAACAGGCGCCATAGCTGCTTTGCCAATTTACACTTAAAGAAGAGATGTCCTCCATCTTCACCCAAATGATTACAGACTGGACATCTCATGCAAATTTTCATCCCTCGCCCAATACTAAGAGGATAGCTGTTATGAGCAAACCGCCAAAAGAAGTGCTTGATTTTGTTTGGGCATTTCAGCTTCCAGATTTCTTTCCACAACCGGTTTGGACAGTTCAAACTCCCACCCTGCTATCCACTGTTATTGCCATTTCTCAGTGAATCGGTTCTAGCCACCTTATAGGCGCTTTTAACGCTGAACATGCCGTGCTTATCAAAATGCCATGCTAATAGATTGTCTCGGCCTTGATGTACAGGGAGGGCTAGAATCAAATTAGCATCCTCCTCCTAGAAAGTATCGCGGACCAGCTGCACATCCCACTGACCAGTATAAGGGTCAATCAGCTCCGCCACTTCTGACAAGAGATTGTGGCCGCGAGGTGTGATCGGTCTCCTGGAGAAATCCCTTGGAACCCAAGGATTCGACCAAATGCTCAGTCCAGCCCCATCACCGACGCTCCAAATCATTCCTTTCTTCACTAGCTCAAGGCCACCAAGAATGCGCCTCCAAGAGTACGACATGCCCGTCTTCGCTTTAGCATCCATCACCGAGGAATTGGGAAAGTACTTAGCTTTCAGCACCCTGGCACACAACGAATCAGGTTATTGCCACAGACGCCACAACCTTGCTTAGCGAGCATAGCCATGTTGAATAAATGAATATCTCTAAACCCCAGTCCGCCTTCCTCCTTTGGCTTAAGCATCTGCTTCTTGCTTAACCAATGAATCTTATGTTTGCCTTCTTGATGATTCCACCAAAACCGGCATATCATGGCACCAATCTGGTCACAAAGAGTCTTAGATAGATCGAAGCAACCCATAGCAAATGTGGGTATAGCCTGAGCCACGGCCTTGATCAAAATCTCTTTGCCCGTCCAAGATAAGAATTTTTCATTCCAGCCTTGTATACGTTCCAAATTCGATCCTTCAAATAAGCAAAGGTGTTCATCTTCGACTGCCCAACATGCACTGGTAAACCCAAATACCTCTCATTCATTGTCTCCTTTGTAACTTGTAACAGATCACAGACCTTTTTCCTTTGATCTGGCTGCGTGTTCTTACTAAAAAGAATTGCTGACTTTGCTTTATTTATGACTTGCCCAGAACAATCTTCATATAATTGGAGTATACTCTGCAAGTGCTCGCAATCCCCCTCGTTCGCTCGAATCAATATAAGAGAATCATCGGCGAACAACAAGTGTGATATATAATTGGAGTACGTATTTTTCTATAAATTTAGTTAAACTTGATTTTTTTTTTATTTAAGACAAATTTAAGGATTGATTTATTCAGAGATGGAGGCGATCGGTCCAGAGTGATATCTCATGTCTGTAGTTTGGTTTAAGGTCCATGTCCCCCACCTTTGCCGTCCCGAGCGAGAGGTTTGCATGCCTCCTCCTTGGGAACCTTGCAACCAAAAGGAATCCTCTCATTTGACGTCTCTAAGATTTGGACGAGGACGACGCAGTCAGTACATGGCAAAAGCAAATGCATATGTAGTGGTGTCGTACGTTCAGAACAAACTGCAGGCACATGGCTCGCAAACTCGATACGAAGGCTCTCAAGGACTTTGTTTTATTTTTCTTTTTTGCTGAGGGCCTTTGTGTAGTTTGGATGGGACAGCTTCCTCATCTGTATCCTTTCCGTTTGTGTTCGTATGCATACGCGTATATGTACGTTTTCTGGTAATATATGCCGCGCGTTTTGTGATAAAAAAAACTCACAACAAGGCCAATCCAACTCGGGCTTTGGTAACACAAGAAAGGCCAAGATTCCCGGGCTGGCCAGAGTGGTCCAATAAACAGCCCGCTGGTCTCCGTCCGTCCTCTGTCGTCACCGTGCCTCCGGCGCCGTCAGCGTCGATCGCCAGAGACTCTAATCCATCGGAGTGGGCGGAGAAACGCCACCAATCCAAAGCCAAACGAACGGGGTAACAAATGACGATGCCGGGACAACGCAATGGCGAGCGCTGCGAGACGTGAAGGCAGACGTTTTTGTTCGTTTGCCATTGTCGCCTCGTCTCATCTGAAAACGAAGCTTGCAAGAGTGGAACCCCCCGCCCCACAAAACAAACGACCACGCAGCCTCCGCGGCCACTTCATCGGACGCTGTCCTTCCTCCCACGGCAGGCAGTCTCGCTGTGCGGTTGTTGTCGCCCTGCGATGGGCCCTTGTGTGCCTCCCGTCACCGGTCACCGGGGAATTTTTTTATTAGTATTTTTAACACTTTTTTTAAACTAATTTTAAATCTAACACTGTTTTATTTATTTTTCCAAAACTAACACTTTTGCCCGCGCCTATTTCCCTGTCACGACGAAACGTATGTGCCGCGCTATGCATGGTGGCGCGGCGAGAGGGATGACGTGGCGATGACCGGGGCGCTGACCGGTAATGTGGCAGGTTCTGCCGCGCCATAGCCCACGACGCGGCACTGACGCGCCAAGGCCCACGGCGCGTCAGGACCTGGACGCAGACAGAAGCCGACTAGCTTCAATTACAATTGAACGGGAGTTGCTGTCGGTGCTGTAAATAACTACAAGTGCTGCCACGACGCATTGAAACGAATATGAAGCAAATAAATGGAGTCCGTGCACAAGTTAACAAGTTGCCACGTAACATTTTCATTGGTTCATGGGTCTGTAAGTTTTGGACGACAATATTCGTTCGACATAAGTTCGACATAATCAACTAAGTCCCAGGAGTATAAGGATTCATCGGACGCCTCTGTCTCTTCGGATTTGTAAGCAACACATTGAGAGTGTAGCCAACGTCGGTGTGGTCGCGTTGTCGGTGCTTACGGCTCGTACCCTGCAAGTATATGATATACACGATTACTTATAATCTTTATAATCGTTAGTTTATGGAGCCTACGTATTTAAAGAAACTATCTTTGTTACTGTCTATGAGGCTCCTTGGATACCAAGCGGGGTACCACCTAGCTGACACATGTCGATCTCGTCCTGCTGCCAAGGGTCCCACTGGTGGTGCTGTATGCGGAAGCCCGAGGGTCGTCGTCCTCGTTTGCAGGGTCCTTCCCAGCGCTATAATGTGGTGGTGTACGCACAGCGGAAGCGACACCTATCACCGGCTGAGAAGAGCCGACTGGTGTCCTCAAAGAGCCAGAAGACGTGGCACCCGACCGCGCCGGGTAATCGGATTCCACCCAAGGAGTGTCTATGCAGCTCAACTTCTGAGCTAGCTTCCTGCAGCTCCGCTTCACCTTCTGCATGAATAGACGTTAAAGTTGGTGCATTTCCTAAACGCATATACACTAAAGAATATTTTTGGAACGGACAAGTTTACGTTTACCTCCACAAAAGCCTCGAGAACGTCTCGCCCATGCCCTCTAGACTCGTGAAGCCAAAACGCTGCTTCGTTGGACAGCCTTGACAATTGTGTCGCCTCGGTACAGAAACGCGGTTGGACAGTTTTAGTACACATACTTAATACCAAATGGATAACAAATTATACCATTCGAGTATCTTATCACGTATCTTTGAAGCAGGACTCTCTGTAGTTATGTATCGTCCTTAGTGGCAACATCGTACACATCTTCGATCACATCTTCCTCGTCGTCCTCGTCAATCGCCTCCTCAGTGTATGGGGGCTTGATATGTGTCCTCGTAGACCTGTGAATCCACCATAGGTACTCGTCGAAGGTGTGCTGGTCGTGTGGGGGACCCGCATCGACCGGCTGTCGGTTCCTGGTCTGCCACAACTGGATGTACGCGTTGTGTGTCACGCGCTAATCATTGATCTTGTACCTCTTCTTGTGATCATACCTGCAACAAACGATTATGTGGCATTGATAAACAAAGGGTTAGAGTATTCAAATTAACAATATTAAAATTAACATTATGTAGCATTGTAAAATTTGAACTACTTGTTATGCAATGCGAACACAATATGAAAGCACACGTATATATTCAAACTAACATTAACAGACATATTAAACAACTTCACTAGGAAAATAAGCAACTTTATGTATGGACCAGCAGCGGGCGGCCGACGACCGTGGCGCGCCGGCGCGTGCGGGCGTTGCGGGAGTGGCGCGCCGGCGTGCGTGGCGTGGCGCGGCCGGCGGCAGGCACGGCGGGTAGGCATCCAGGCGCAGCAGCCGGCAGGCACGGGCGGGCGCGGTGGCCGCGTGCAGGCAGGCGTGGCGGCCGCGTGCGGTGGGCAGGGCGTGGCGCGGTGGGACTGGGCCGCGGGCCTTTAGCTGGCTCTGTCGTGCCACCGATCAGGGTGCGTCACTGCCGTGCCAAGATCGGTGGCGCGGCAGACCCTGCCACGTCATCGGTCAGCGCCCCGGTCGTCGCCACGTCATCCCTCTCGCCGCGCCACCATGCATGGCGCGGCACAGGCGTTTCGCCACGCCAGGGAAATAGGCGCGGGCAAAAGTGTTAGTTTTGGAGAGAAAAATAAAACAATGTTAGATTTAAAATTAGTTTAAAAAAAGTGTTCAAATAAAAAAAAATTCTCCCCGGGCAAGGGCCTGTGCGTGTGGCCCTGGGCCGGGGCTAGGTATGTGCCCGTGTGCCATTTCGGGATTTGTGGCAGGCTTTGGCATCGGGCAGCTGGCCCTATCGTGACCTCTAGCCCTGGATAGTCGGGCCGGCCCACACCTATCTTGGACTTGATCCTTGCTCGGCTTGAGTTTCGTTGCTGGAGTTCTAGTACACGCATGGTTGCTGCGGTATCAATCTTCGTCGCTTTCTTTTTTTCCAGAAAAACTAACGGAAATGCTTTGGTGCGGACCTGTCCGGACGTCGTGTTTCTTGGGCCTCGCATTACCAGCCCAACTAGCCTGCTCCCCTCTACGGCTCTACCTTCGCTCTTTTATGGTTTCTCCCAAAAAAAAAAGTAGCGATATTTCCCAACTCGTATGGCCATGGTGGCATTCCGCATCGCTCGTCCACCTCTCGCCTTCTCTTGCCGCTGGTCTTCTCCAGCGGCAACCACCTCCACTTCCTCTGCTCCCTCCGCTCTGAGGCCCTCGCCCACCTCTGCGACGCCAGGCTCCGCCATCGGAGTTACACCTACAGCCGCCGCTAGCATCCTCCTCGTCACCTCCTCTTGTGGTTGGAGGCGACGAAGGCATCACGACCGTGTCGTACTTCGCGCCTGTCTTGAGCGAGGCTCCTCGCGCCCGATGCCCTAGCGGAAGAAGCTCGCGGCGACCAAGTCCATGGTGATCTTCATTTTGCCACCTCCCAGCCCCGATCAGCCCATCGAGGCGGTTATCGAGTTCCTCAACGCGCCTTACATGGTTGTCACCGTCCACTAGAGTGTCGCACATGACATGTTGTAAGCATATGTTTCAAGTGTTTCAGATATTCTAAAAGTATGTTGCAAGTGTTTCATATGGATGTTGCAAAAGTAGATCAAAATATTGCATATGTTGCAATGGTGTCGGGTTCATAAACCCGGGGTCCCTCGGGGACCGGCTTCCACGCCAGGGCTCGGCCCAGGAAGATGGCCTTATTTTCTTCTGGACCGGCCCGAGAGTCTAAGTTCAACAGACCGGAGCACTCGCTTCAGGCCCTGGCTGCCTTTGGCCCATCTTTCCGACCGGAGCACTAGCTCAAGCTCAGGCCAACTCCGAACGGCCTCTCCGATCAGAGCGCTAGCGTCAGGCCTCGGCTGCCTTCGCACGGCCTCCACTCGGAAGGCCTGACCCGAGGACCGCCTCTGACTCCGACCCCATGTCTCCGACCGGGGTTCATAGAAAACCCTGCCCATCGCAATTCTCCGACTGGCGCGCCAGAACCGACTGGGGCCATCCGACCGGGGATGCCCGCTCGAAAAGAACCAGGAGGTGTACGAAGGAAGGCAAGACGGGGCTCGCAAGTCAAACCATGGTACCAGGGACCATACCCTGTGGAACAGTACTTCACAACCGCCCTACCACAAACAGTATTGTAGGGCGTCGACATTTACCTCTACAGTATTGTAGGCGCCGATCAAAACACCCGTACGGTAAGACCCCCCATGTGCCTCTGGGCATCAACAGTATTATGGGCGCCGGAATTCACCGTACTAGGTAAACGTGGTACAGCCATGCCTCCAGTCGGCGAGACGGCATTTTTGCAGGTACCGACATCCTCCAGTCTTGAAGAAAGCAGCTCAACATCCCACATGTACCTGACATTCTGCAGTGACATCAACAGTATTATGGGCACCCACCATTGTCCCATCCCCGTCGGCGTGGGCAACAAGGCTTAGAAACGTCCATACTCTCTCCCCCTTTCACTTGTAAAGCCATCCCCTTCTTCTATAAAAGGGGATGTGCTCCCTCCAAACAAAAAGGGTTAACCCAAGTCGACTTCTTCAAGTTCAGGTTCATTAGATCGATAGCTCGCAACCCCTCGAGCACACGCTTGGACACTTCGTTCATAGCATAGGTCCTGTCGATCTCGGCCCTTCCGACCGGACCGACCGGACCCCCCATCTCTCTCTCTCTCTTGTTTGTAACCCCACTATAGACTTCACGCACCTGGGCTCGGGAATAAAGTCATCGACCGACCCACACTGGACGTAGGGCACGTTGCCTAAACCAGTATAAATCCTGTGTCATTGAGTGCTAGGCCACCTCCGATCACAACGTACAGCAAAACTATAAATATTTACTAGTTGGTCACTTTCTGTACCGACAGTTGGCGCCGTCCGTGGAGAAGACGTTGTACGTTCAATACTTTTTTGGTAATCGGATGGCCCATTTTTCTACCACCCCCGCCGTGGCGGGCTCGGGCGATACGATTCGCTTCGGCTCGATGGAATTTCTCGCACTCTCGCCCGCCGGGATGTGGGTTTCACCCGTCTTCAAGCCTTCCCAGGCCTTCCGCTTCGGAAGCCTGGACTTCACCACCGATCGGCTCAGCGTACTCCACCTCCGCGAGGAGGCACATGTTCCGACACCCATCGAAGGGGCGCCCTCCGTCGACTCCGGGACACGCAACATCGATGGTGCGGCATCTGTGCTTCTATCCGAGCAAACTCTCTACTCAAACCCCGCTGTAAGTAATATACGTACTGTTACTTACTCTTCATTTACTATCCCCAATCGAACACCTAGAGAAAACGGTGTCGTCCATGCCGCAAACACTGCACGATCGGTTCCCCTACGGCCTCGCGTCCTCTGTAGATACATACGCCTGGGGACTCCGAAGGATGCTGGCGCCTTTCCCCCTCACATCCGAATTCGTGGGAATGACAGGCCGTGCTCCTACTACTTCCCACAAACCCTTGGATGGTGAGGGCATGAGCGATGATTCCAGTGTCGGCGACGTGGCACCACGCCACCGTCCGTCCCGGGAGTGCGCCATGGCGGACGCTCTGGGACAGCCACCGGTGGTTGTGGAATCTACACAGACTCACACCCCTCTGGACCCGCGTGCGGAGGCCCTCGCATCTGCGTAAGCGCACGCCAAGGAATTGCGACAACGGCGGCAGAACCAGTCACCGCCTGTGCCGGCTCGATCGGCCCAGCACGTCGTGCCCCACGCACATGGCCTGGCGGGTGGCGCCTGGGGTCGCACCCGTCAGGTCCAACACGACATCGTGAACAAGGGAAACGATGTCCCACAATTCGCCCGGGCCGGCCAGAATATCGCTGCTGCAGTGGTACTTCTATGTGGTGTTCCTGAGCCCGTCAACCCTCAGAAGCGGGCAGTCTACCAGAACCTCCGGGTTTTAGTAGAAGCCACCGCCGTCCAACAGGCGGAAAGCTCCGCGTCACGACTCCGACGCGCGCCCTCTCCCCCCACTAGGGGAACGAGGACATGCCAGATGGATCACTCCGTTCGCTCGCCGCTACAGCCGCCAGGACCGGCTCGGAGTGCGGTAGTCGCGCCACGGTTTGACCGGGCGCCTGCTCCGCACCTACCATCGGTACACGAGCATCCCGATCTGCACCAGGACGCCCATAGCGCCATTAGCGACCGGCATCGGTCCCAACGTGATAACGCTATCCACCATACGGCGGCAGGTGCCACGAATCCTGGCCAAACCATCGAGGGAAACGACGAAACGCGCCCTAGGCGCAGTCGCCGGCCGGATGACCGGAGCCCTAGCCCCGAGGGCCTAGGGCCTCGGGCCTTCAGCCGGCGCATCCGGAAAGCACCATTCCTGCAGCGTTTCTGGCCGCCCACCAACATCGCTAAATACACTGGGGAGATAAACCCAGGCATTTGGCTCGAAGACTTCTGGCTCGCCTGTCGGGCCAGAGGAGTGGATGATGACTTCTTGATCATTCAATATCTTCCCATTTGCATGGGGGAACATGTTTGGGCGTGGCTCGAATTCCTTCCGTATGACAGCATCCACGACTGGGCGGACCTCAAGAGGGTCTTCATCGGGAATTTCTAAGGGACGTACGTCCGACCGGGGAACTCCTAGGACCTCAAGAGCTGTCAGCAAGAGCCCAGCGAGTCCCTATGGGATTACATCCGTAGGTTCTCCCAACGATGCAACTCCCTTCCTAACATCATCGACATAGATGTCATCAGCGCGTTCCTCTCTAGGACAAACTGCGAGTCCCTTATCCACAAGCTTGGCTGCTTGAAACCTCGTACCACCCACGACCTGCTTGATGTAGCCACCAACCACACCTCCGGCGAGGAGGCGGTCGGAGCGGTCTTGAGCGGAGACCGGGACAAGGTCAAAGCCAAATGCACAAACCCAGACGAGGGCCCCTCCACACAGAGGGGCAAAAAAAATAAAAAGGATCGACGTCGGTCGGACAGTGCCCCGCTGGTCGCCGCGACCGATCACATAGTCAAGCAGCCCCATCAGGGACTGCCTGACCACTTCAACAAACTCATGGACGGTCCATGCCCCAACCACGCCTACCCTGTCAAACATCTCTACAAGGAGTGTGAGCTCCTCAAACATCTCCTCTGACAGGCCGACGGGCCAAAGGAGGGAGACGGCAAAGAGGCAGCACCTAAGAAGGGAGGTACGGTAGGCAAAGACGCGGACAACTTCCCCGACGCCGACGAATGTATCATGATCTTTGGCGGATCCGACACCGTCTAGACCAAGCGACAGCATAAGGTTCGCTATAGAGAGGCATGCGCCGCCGAGTCAGCCATCCCCTCCTTCCTCAGTTGGTCGGAGTCTTCGATCACCTACGATCAGAGGGACCATCCCTCCCACGTTGCAAGACCAGGATGCTATCCGCTCATCGTCGACCCCATCGTCCGAAAGAAGCGTCTTACGAAGGTGTTGATGGACGGCGGCAGCGGCCTCAACATCCTATACATCGACACCCTCGATGCATGCGCATCCCCTAATTAGAACTCCACCTAGTGGGCTCCCCCTTCCACGGGGTAATCCTGGGAGCGCAGGCATACCCGCTCGGGCAGATCGATCTGCCCGTCACGTTCGGCAGCTGAGCCAACTTCCGCTCGGAGGTTCTCACCTTCGAGGTGGTGGACTTTCCAGGGTCCTACCACACCATCTTGGGGCGGCCATGCTACGCGAGATTCATGGCAATCCCCAACTACACCTACCTCAAGCTGAAGATACCAGGACCAAACGACATCATCACTATGAGCAGCGCGTTCTCACATGCCTTCACGTGTGACCGTGAACACTACGAGCTCGCCACTGCGGTCGTCAACTCGTCCAAACTCCCGTGGCTCAGGGAGTCATCGGTCCCGGTAGCCCCAGACTGTAACCAACCAACTTCCTCATCGGCCTTCCACCCGCTCGAAGAAGTCAAGACGGTGGGAATCGACCCCACCAACCCAACCAAGACAGTTCGGATTGGGACCCAGCTCCCGGCCAAATAGGAATGCGAGCTCGTCGACTTCCTGCGCGACAATCGTGATGTCTTTGCATGGCAGCCATTTGACATGCTAGGGATACCCCGGGAGGTCATCGAGCACGCACTATGCCTTACCCTAGGCTCTAAGCCTACCAAACAATGCCTGCGTCGCTTCGACGATGAAAGGCGTAGGGCCATAGGCGAGGAAATCACCAAAGTCCTGGCAGCCGGGTTTATCAGGGAGGTCTTCCATTCCGACTGGCTTGCCAATCCCGTCCTGGTCAGAAAGAAGATCGGGAAGTGGAGAATGTGCGTCGATTATACTGGACTTAACAAAGCGTGCCCGAAGGATCATTTCCCATTGCCACACATAGAATAGATAGTTGACTCCACCTCGGGTTACGAAATCCTCTCCTTTCTAGATTCCTACTCAGGCTATCACCAGATCACGATGAAAGAGTCCAATCAGTTCGCAACCTCGTTCATCACCCCGTATGGTTCATACTGCTACGTGACCATGCCTTTTAGCCTGAAGAACGCTGGCACCACCTACCAAAGGTGCATGCAGCAATGCTTCACCAACCAAATCGACCCGCTCAACCAGCCCGATCAGGCCGAGCTGCCAAAACCAACAATCGCCGTCTATGTTGATGACATAGTGGTCAAAATGGGTCAAGCTTGCGACCTAATCGCAAACTTGGCCATGATGTTCGCAAACCTCCAAAGGTTCAACATCAAGTTGAATCCTGAAAAGTGTGTTTTTGGGGTTCCAAAGGAGAAACTACTTGGATACATCGTATCTGAGCGTGGCATCAAAGCCAACCCCAAAAAGATCATGGCCATCTCCAACATGGGCCCCATATGCAACATCAAGGGCGTGCAGAGGCTCATCGGTTGCCTGGCTGCCTTAAGCCGCTTCATCTCCTGGCTCGGTGAATGGGGGATGCCACTCTACAAGCTCCTCAAAAGGATGGACGCCTTTGTCTGGACTGAGGAAGCCCAGCAGGCCCTCGAAAGCCTCAAAATGTCCCTAACGTCGGCCCCAATCCTCGTCGCTCCCAAGCGAGGAGAACCCCTCCTCCTTTACGTCGTGGCAAGTAACCACGTGGTGAGCGCTGCCCTAGTCGTAGAGAGGGAGGAACCGGGACACCAACTCAAAGTGCAGCAACCCATGTACTTCGTCGAAGAAGTGCTTACTGAGCCCAAGGTCCGGTACCCTTAGGTGCAAAAACTCCTATACGCCATACTAATGGCGACCAGGAAGCTCCTACACTAATTCACCGACCACAAAGTCACGGTCGTCACTTCATACCCACTCAGAGACATTGTCCGCAACCACGACGTCACGGGATGAATCTCCAAGTGGGCTCTTGAACTCATGGGCCACGACATCAGATATACCCCCTGTACCGCTATTAAGCCTTAGGCTCTCACGGATTTTGTCACTGAATGGACGGAGGTCTAGCTACCAATCCCGAACGTCACCCACGGATACTGGACAATGTACTTCGATGGGTCTGTAATGGCACCCAGCTCAGGAGCTGGAGTGGTTATGATCTCCCCAAATGGGAGTAGGCTCTGTTACGCCATCCGCCTCCACTTCTTAGCTTCAAACAACATCGTGGAATACGAGGCCCTTATCAACGGACTCCGCATCGCCATCGAGCTCAGTGCTACGCGACTCTATGTCCGTGGCGACTCAGAACTAGTCATTGACCAGGTCATAAAGGAGTCCTCCTACAAAAGCCCCCTCATGATGGCATACTGCCAAGAGGTGTGTAAGCTCGAGGACAAATTCCAGGGGATCAAACTACATCACATCCCTCGAAGGGACAACGATGCCGTCGATTTCCTCGCAAAGCTAGCCACCAGGCGGGATCCATCCCCAAGCGGGGTCTTCATCAACGACATCCACGAGCCGTCCGCTCATATCTTGGAAGGTTCGAGCCAGACGCACCCGATGCTCGGCCGGTGCTCAGGGGCTCTGACCCTAATGCCCAACCAGCGCCCAGGGGCTCCGATCCTAGTACCTCTATGCCACCCGCGAGCGTCACCGTATTAGCACCTGGTCAAACCGATTAGTGAGTACCGCTACTCGCCTACACCCTCGAAGAGGTTCTCCTACCCAAAAGGACGGAGGCCTGATGAATCGCTCGACATGCCAAGACCTTCGTTGCACTCGATGATGAGCTCTACAAACAGAGCCCATCGGGGGTACTCATGAAGTGTATTCTCACTAGCCAAGGGAGGGATCTCCTCCTCGAGGTTCATGCCGGCATTTGCGGGCATCATGTGGCCCTAAGGTCACTAGTCGGAAAAGCCTTCTACCAAGGTTTTTACTGGCCCACCGCACTACGAGATGCGGAGGAAGTCATTCATAGGTGTGAGGGATGCCAATTCTACGCCCGGCAAACCCATTTGCCAACACAAGAGCTCCAAACCATCCCTATCACTTGGCCATTCATGGTCTGGGGCCTCGACATGGTAGGACCCCTCAAAAAGGCCCTAGCCGGTTTCACTCACCTACTCGTAGCGATCGACAAATTCACCAAGTGGATAGAGGCCAAACCCATCACCAACATCCGGTCGGAGGAGGTAGTCAAATTCTTCCTTGACATCATCTACCGATTCGGCGTTCCCAACTGTATCATCACTGACCACAGGACTATTTTCACTGGAAAAAAGTTCCTAAACTTCAGCGACGGATACGGCATCAGGATCGACTGGGCCTCGGTCGGACATCCATGAACTAACGGTCAGGTCGAATGCGCCAATGGCATGGTCCTCCAAGGACTTAAGTCACGCATCTTCGACCGACTCAACAAATACGTCGGGCGATGGGTTGCGGAGGTCCCAGCGATCCTCTGGAGCCTAAGAATGACCCTAAATCGATCCATGGGATTCACACCCTTCTTCCTGGCCTATGGAGCTGAGGCAGTGTTGCCCTCTGACCTTGACCATGGCGCACCAAGAGTGAAGGCTTTCGACCACGACTGAGCCACAGAGGCCCAACAAGACGCAGTTGACCTACTCAAAGAGGCCCATGAAGCAACCATCATCCGCTCCGCTCGCTACCAACAAACCCTCCACAGGTACCACGAAAGGAAGATCAGAGGAAGGATTCTTGAAGTCGGTGACCTCGTACTCCAGAGGACCCAATCAACGAAGGAAAAACACAAGCTCTCTCCACCATGGGAAGGACCCTATACGGTAGTCTGACCAGGCACCTACTGAGTGGAGGACAACAACGGCAACCTTCTCAACAACACTTGGAACATTGAACAGCTACGTTATTTTTCCCCTAAATTTGGTCTAAACCACTTTTTAGCTAGAACATACTGTCGTAAGAGCACCCCTGCCCGAAACACTTTCAGCCCAGGTCGCTCGGGGGCCTCCATAAGGATACAATATTAAATATTACCTATCTTTTTACTATCGCATGATAAAGCAATTGTGTCCCCAAACAGAAACACATTCCATTCCCTATGTTTCCCTTACGTAACTCTGTTCTTACTCCCAACCAAACGCACCCCACCTTTTCCTATGGTTACGAACAACTGAACCTCGCGGGCCACGCCCCGGGCTCACAAGGTCATAGCCTACGAAACAAACGGGCAGGAACGAGAAAGAAAGGATAAAAAACAAAAGTTATGCTAAGATAAACACAGGGAACGAAAATCGTGGTTCTATCACAAGGATAGCATGGATGTATTCATTAATATAGAAAACTATTCACATGGGGATTCACCCACAAACCTAAGCTATTGCATTCTCTACTGCTACAAATACTACCGCCTCGACTAATCTTTAACAGGTAGGAAGCGAAGGGGCGCCCCATACGGGCCATGCCAACTCTATCTCGAATGACGAGCACGGGTCCTGGTCGGACATTTTCGACTGAAGCTCTCCGAACCCCGTCTTTCAGGTCATCAAGGTCCCGATCAGACATTTCCGACTGAAGCTCTTCGAACCCTGTCTCTCAGGTCATCAAGGTGAGCATGTGTTCATTAATACTAAACTATTCACAGAAGGACTAACCCACGATTGACGAGCGTAGGTCCCGGTCGGACGGTTCTGACTGGAGCTCTTCAAACCCTGTCACTCTAGTCGTCAAGATAAAACACTATCAAAGCCCCTCTATTTCAATTTAAAACATTCATACATCCATACGCGCATTTCAATCCATACGCCTGAACCCCTCAGACGGTTAGGGCACGAATCGCCCGGGGCCTCGGGAACTAAGCATCGCACGTGTAGCAAAATGCATCAGAACGCTCCATGTTGCGTCACGAAGCGGCGGTTGCCTCATTCGATACGAGTAACCAATAGAGCCAGGGGAGAAAACCATAGATGAGTACCGTGCGGCCTTCGCCCGGTCTAGCAAACCGGGTCATCTCAACCTTCTCATTCGATCCTAAACCTCTCACCAAGCCCATAGAATCTCCATCGAGGGGAGGCCATTAGGCCACCCGGGTCGGTCTCCGGAACAACCTAGGCATCTGCCGGGCTACAGGTAAAGGAGTAGTGGAATGCCACAAGAGGGCTATGCCGACCTCGTCATGAACGATGGACCCAGATTCCGCTCGATCACACCCATTAGCGAGCTCATCGAGCTAGTCTTCAAGCCTGAGCGATCGGGATAGGCGACGAAACTCAGCCCCTCCGGTTGTGAGGAATCAGATGAGGTAGCGCAAAACAACTCACACCCCCCCCATGAAGTCCCGACAAGGCTCGGGGGCTCAAATGCCAAGGGACCGCGACTCCGAACTCGCGTCGATTGGATCGGCGACATTCGACTACGGCTCCTGGGACCGTGACTCCTAAACTCGCGTAACGGCTTCAGACGGCTTCACTACGCTCCAAAGAAATCTTAGGACCGTGAACCCAAACTCGCGTCGATAGGATCTATGACATCCGGCTATGGCTCTTGGGACCATGACTCCTAAACTCACGTCGATAGGATCTATGACATCTGGCTATGGCTCTTGGGACCATGACTCCTAAACTCGTGTCGACATGATCTATGACATCTGGCTATGGCTCCTAGGACCGTGACTCCTAAACTCGAGTAATGGCTTCACTTAGGATCCAACGAGCTCCGACTCGTCCGATTCCTAAAAAACTAACTAAGCTAACTCTCTCGATCCACGACGTGCACCGACGCCTGGGTCCATTCGCAAACTCCGCCTCACTCGATCCCGCGGCGCACATCGACGCCAAAAGATCAGTGAGCTCTAACACAACCGAACCAAGCTATCTCTACCCATGGCGCGCACCGACGCCATGGTCCGTTCACGACTCTGACTCACCCGATCCCACAGCGCGCAACGACACCGTGGTTAAACAAAATTTTGTCTCAAAACTAAAAAACACGCATACACGTCTGCTGAGACGACACCCCCAGCCGGTTCGGTTCGAACGGCCTAGGGCTTGGGGGCTACACCCACGGGAGTGCTCGCGCGCACCCGCCGACAAAATAGAAAAACATCCCCCGTTGACAAACTCAGAAACACCCCCAACCGGTTCACCACGAACCGCCCAGGGGCTCGAGGGCTACACCCACGGGTGCGCTCGCGCACACCCGCCGACAAGACAAAAATCCCCCGGGCGATTCTACTCGAATCGCCCGGGGGCTCGGAGGCTCCTGTCGGGTTCATAAACCCAGGGTCCCTCGGGGACCAGCTTCCATGCCAGGGCTCGGCCTAGGAGGACGGCCTTCTTTTCTTCTAGACCGGCCCGAGAGTCTAAGTTCAACAGACCGGAGCACTCGCTTTAGGCCCTGGTCGCCTTCGGCACATCTTTCCAACCGGAGCACTAGCTCAGGCTCAGGCCAACTCCGAACGGCCTCTCCGATCGGAGCACTAGCGTCAGGCCTCGGCTACCTTCGCACGGCCTCCACTCGGAAGGCCTGACCCGAGGATCGCCTCCGACTCCGACCCCGTGTCTTCGACCGGGGTTCATAGAAAACCCTGCCCATCGCTATTCTCCGACTGGTGCGCCAGAACCGACTGGGGCCATCTGATCGGGGATGCCCACTCAAAAAGAACCAGGAGGTGTACGAAGGAAGGCAAGACGGGGCTCGCAAGTCAAACCATGGTACCAGAGACCATACCCTGCGGAACAGTACTTCACAACCGCCCTACCACAAATAGTATTGTAGGGCGTCGACATTTACCTCTACAGTATTGTAGGCGCCGGTCAAAACACCCGTACGGTAAGACCCCCCATGTGCCTCTGGGCATCAACAGTATTGTGGGCGCCAGAATTCACCGTACCAGGTAAACGTGGTACAGCCATGCCTCCAGTCGGTGAGATAGCATTTTTGCAGGTACCGACGTCCTCCAGTCTTGAAGAAAGCAGCTCAATCTCCCACATGTACCTGACATTCTGCAGCGACATCAACAGTATTGCAGGCGCCCACCATTGTCCCATCCCCGTCGGCGTGGGCAACAAGGCTTAGAAACATCCGTACTCTCTCTCCCTTTCACTTGTAAAGCCATCCCCTTCTTCTATAAAAGGGGATGTGCTCCCTCCAAACAAAAAGGGTTAACCCAAGTCGACTTCTTCAAGTTCAGGTTCATTAGATCGATAGCTCGCAACCCCTCGAGCACACGCTTGGACACTTCGTTCATAGCATAGCTCCTGTCGATCTCGGCCCTTCTGACCGGACCGACCGGACCCCCATCTCTCTCTCGTTTGTAACCCCACTACAGACTTCGAGCACCTGGGCTCAGGAATAAAGTCACCGACCGACCCACACTGGACGTAGGGTACGTTGTCTGAACCAGTATAAATCCTGTGTCATTGAGTGCTAGGCCACCTCCGATCACAACGTGCAACAAAACTACGAATATTTACTAGTTGGTCACTTTCTGTACCGACAAATGGCTATACACGTATGTTGCAAAAGTCTATTCCAAATATTTCATCTATTTCTTAGAGTAAGTTGTAAGTGTGTTTTTCTGGATGTTGCATATGTTTTACACATATTTTGCAAGTGATGTTGCAAATGTTTGCAATGGCTTTCAAATGTTTTTCAGGTGTTTTACAAGTGTTTTGTACGTATGCTGCAAGTGTTTCATCTGTTTCAGACGTATGTTGCAAGTGTTTTATCTAGATGTTGCAAAAGTAGATCGGGTGTTGCACATGTTGCAATGCGCTTGAGATGTCACTAGTATAGAAATGATTTTTAGAGGCGTCTCCCTTTTCTAACCGAAGCGGTTGTCTTAGCACGCCGTCACTAACCTTCGCAGGAGGCACTGTAGCTACATAACCGTTGCTAGAAATTATTTTTTAGGGACGATTCTATTAAGAAATCCGCCTCTAAAATATATTTATTTTTAGGGGCGGTTCCGTTAAGAAACCTGCCTCTGAAAATGCTATTTTCAAGAACGGTTGCTTATGTCAACCGTCTCTGAAAATGAGTGATTTTTAGAGACGGATTTATTAAGTCAACTATCTCTGAAAATCGATTTTCAAGGGTGGTTGACTAAGTTAACCATCTTTAAAAATAGCTGCAGTACAAATAAATTTATACCTTTTTTAAATAAAGTCAGTTGTAGATAAAATTTATATCAAAATTATAGACCTCGACGAGATCTAAAACTTTGTAGTTGATAAATTTTTTGTTTGAGATCATTTAGGGTTTCAAATGTATAAATTAAGTGTCAGATTTTGAATTTCAAATTTTTTATTTTGTCAAATGACCTTGGATGGAGAAATGATCTATATCAAAGTTGTAGTGCTCGACGAGATCTAAAACTTTGTAGTTGAAAGTTTTTTAATTTAAGATTGTTTATGAGTTAAAATATTAATTACAAGATTCATACATATTAGTATAAATAGACAGCATTGTAAAACTAGACACAAGTGACTACGTGGTGTGGTGGTAGAGGAGGGATCACGCGAGGGAGAGATTGTGGGTTAAAATCTTGGGTGTCGACACTTATTCAAAACAAGTGAAAAATAAAATCTTGTTAGACTCTAAATGATTTTTAAAAAGTTTTGAAAATTATTTTTAGGGACGGTTGAGTCAACCGTCTCTCAAAATAGATTTTTAAGGACAGTTGTCTTAAGTCAACGGCCTCTGAAAATCAATTTTAGAGGTGGTTTTAAAACCATCTCTGAAAATCACTTATTTTTACCATCGCTGGCATAGTAGCGGTTTTAAAACCATCCCTGAAGATCGCTTTTGACCATCTCTAAAAATCTTTTTTATACTAGTGTGTGGAGGGGGCACGATGTCCCATGTGTGGTCTAGTGGCGCGGGCGACGTCCGGACGGCATGGGCCCTGCGTGGGCGCGCGAAATACAGGCTCGGGTGTAGCGTGTAGGCGCAAGTGCAGGAAACACAGTGTAGCTTGAGCATCCGTCTAAACGTATGGGCGCTAGCACTACCGAAAAAATAAACTCAAACAACTTTTTTAGATTGCTCCGTGTTATAGACGTTTAATGATAAATAACCTCATTCATTCGACCGATTAAACAATAAGGTTATACAAAGATAATTAAGGACAACTAAAAGATCTGCTTAAATATTAGCTTATAACACTACTTACTGCCATCATCATCATCTTTTGTCAGTAACTGCTACGGAATCCTATTCTACAAAGGATAGGACAAGATTTTGGATCTAATCAACGTACGCCTCCTAGAGAGTTAGGAGTTGCAAGCAATCTGCCGGATGGCTGTTGATGAGCCTAGAAGATCGTTGGGCCTCGGTACGGCAAGCAATCCAGAGAGGTCCCTCGGCTGGCCCCCACGGGCCTCGGTAAGGCTAGACGAGCTCAACTAATTTTTTTGTTTGAAAGGCACCAGCCAAGCCGTCACCGGCCCCCACGGGTCGCCACCAACCACCACTGCAGCAAGGACAAACAACACGGGCACAACGGAGAATCTCCATGGCGCTGCCTCCATGGAGGAAAAGACGTCCACGGACACCTTTAGCGCAGTAGCTTTTCAACCGGAGAAAACCTCAGAGAGATAAGGTTGTCCGCGCCGCTGCGCGCTAAACGCTGCACGCTTTCTCTCTTGTTTAGCAAGCAACAAGATGAGTGCCTGTATCGCTAAACGCTGCACCGCGCGCGTAGCGGCCGGCTGCGCGAGCGCTATTTCCAGAGGCCGGCTGCTCACACGCCAAACACTGTAGCGAGGGAGAGAGGAAGGGGGGAGGAAGGGGAATGAAATATGGAATAGTGAGTATAGAGTATAAGATAGAGATAACACAGGTGCGGAAAAAATAGGTATAGAGTAGAGAATCTCGATAACTAGGATAGAATATTTCTTTTTAGAGATAAAAATAGAGGTGAACGAGTACGGATAGCCTAAGAGGCCTCACAACAATGCCTCCAAAAGGGACATGGCGCTGATGCGTCGTCATTGTTGGCATAGGCACAGAGCCAAGCAATGCTTCCACCCGAGAACCCCTGCCCTCAAAAGGTTGCCGCGCCTGAGCAAAGATCGTCGTCGTCGCTGTTTCTGGTCACAGAAAATCCACAGAGGTAGCATACCGAGCTGGACGTCGCAAATCGACGCCGATCGCCGTGACAAGTCCACAGGAGCCGCCACTATCTGGATGTCGCTGCCACGATAAACAGGCCAGCAAGTCACCGTGGTGCCGATCCTCGCGAATCGCTGCCATACCAAATGCCGCCAACCCCTGCAAAACGCCCCTAAAGACCTCCGCAACCACACAGCGTACCATGCTGCCCGCTCGGCCACCGTTGCCCCAGTGCTGCCAACCACCACTTGACCACCACCGCCGCAGCACTATCCACCTCGGCACCTACCGTAGGGAGCGGTCCTGCCATCGCCGATGCTGGTGCCCTCCAGCAGCCTCCGTTGGCTCCACACAGCCATGCCGCACAGCCGCCGGGAGCCGCCATCACCTCGTCGCTATCGGCCACCACCCGGAAGCAGCTGTCGCAGGGCGCGCAAGCCCGCACCGTCCCCGCTCGCCATGGCCGGCGCTCCTCGGCCGTGGAAACAGCTCCCACCGGTAGCCGCCTCCCCGGCCCTCCGCACAGATCTGGACCAGAGAGAACCGGATCCAGTCCATCACGGAGTGCAGCCCGCCGCCGGTCGAGCCCCTCACGGATCCAGCCCCAGGACACCGGATCCGGCTGCCAACACACCGGATCCGCCGTCTAGGGCCACCAACGCCGGCGCTGCCACGGTCGGCGGCCTCCTCGGCGACCGCAACCGGCAGGGGAGAAGGAAGGGAAACCCCGCCGCCGCCTTCCTTGTGCCCGCGCGGGCCTCCCGGCGGAGCACTCCGGCGACGGCGAGGTGGGGGAGAGGAGGGGGCAGAGGTGCGGTGGCGCAGTTTGGGGGTGCCGTTATCCACCCTAGCGTCGTCATAATCGAGAGTGTCATTTTAATTTTTTTCACGCGGGGACGAGAGCAGTTTCTAGGTGGGAATCCGAACCCAACTAATTATCTTTCTAGAAGCGAATTTTCCTACCATCACCAATCCTCCACATATAACCCATCTTAGGGCCTGTTTGGAACGCGGGATTTTTTCTCATTCCTGCATTTTTCCTGTGAAATTGAACTGATTCCTGTGAAATTTCTGTAGGATTTTTGTGAAATTCCTGCATTCCAAACAGGCTCTTAGCCGCTTGGTCTGTCCACATAAAACCTTTGAAGAAATTAGAGGCACTCATCTTGTTGCTTGCTTATGGTGTTTCACGATCAGTATTGGAAATGAACGGAGAAGTGGTGGAATGTGTGGAACCACATGTTGAAAGATCAGAAGAATATCTACGTGTTCCGCGTTCCTTGGTCGCCTTCTGTGCGACGGAGAAAGAGAGAAGGGAATGAATCGCAGGCATAACCGTAGCGGCGTAGCACAAGGAAAAAAAAACAGAACGGACACGCATGAAGACTGAAAAAAGTAACTTGCATTCATTCTTTATTGCCAATAAGGAATACAATCGTCTCCTTTTTGCCACTAGGCCAAAAATATCACACTTTGGTCACTCATATGAACTTATTATACTACTATTTTATGTGCTGGTCCTTTGGCTCTGTTCGCTTCGCTGAAAAAATAAATTCAAATACTGTTCTGATTAATTTATTGTGAGAGAAAAACATTGGTACGGCTAAAAAATCAAGCAGAAAAAAACAGATTATAAGAGAAACGAACAGAGCCAAACGTTTACCCTTGAGTCCTAGTCCAAGTACAATTTGAGTCACCGTACTATAGGTCTTTATCTGTTTACTTCTGAATTTTTAATAGTATATTGTATTAATGATAGAACTAATCTTGGAAGCTAGCTGAAGGGCTCGGTGGGTCGCCGGAGCCAAAGTCACCAGCGGCCGCCCACTCACCATGTCACTATAGCTGATTTGAACCTCAACTCCCGGGCCGAATTGCTAGCCACTAGCCAGTAGTCACTGTAGTTGATTTGAACGTACTGTCGAGTCGAATTGCTAGCCAGTAGCCACCAAGGCCGCGTTTAGTTGCGGATGGATTCGGCGCCGCCTGAATCTTGAAACACTGTAGTGAACTGTAGTGTTTTGTTTTTATTTGTTAATAATTGTCCCATCGTTGACTAATTAGGCTCAAAACGTTCATCTCGCAAAGTACAACCAAACTGTGCAATTAGTTTTTGATTTCGTCAACATTTAGTACTCCATGCATATACCACAAGTTTGATGTGACAAGGAATTTTTTTTTTACATAGTACCAAATTCAGAAATTCAGGGGAACTAAACATGGCCCAAGTAATCCATTTGGACGAATAGTCGATGGTCGTTGAATAGTCGATGACGTCTTCTTGATTGAACGTCTCGTACAAGAGAAAAACAAACTTTCTCGCCTTTTTCCACCTCTTGATTGACAAACTCGTCCAAACGGCAATCCAGAACTGAGACCAAAAATTGTGTCAGGAAGACCAGAGTTTCAGCAGTTTGTTACAAAACAAAAGCAACACAAGCTCCGACCTCCGAGAGAGATCACATAATTGATTGAAACAAAAGAAAGCCACCAAGCCTCCGCCAGTGTAAGTGCTGCTCGCGGCAACCAACAACCCCAAAGTCTGGCTTCCAGCTTCGTCCTTGCAGTTGCAAATCAAAAACAGCGGCAGACAGGGGAGCCATGCTGGCAGGTTTCTGAAGACGCCATGTCTATGTTTCCAGAGGTACCAAGCACATAGCAGCAAGTCAGCAAGTAAGTATTGCACCAGTATTAGGGGGACCAGGTCATCAGACTTATTCCATGATTCTTGTCTTTCAGACTTACTAGTTGATAAATACAGTAGTTGCCATATTCTCCCCATAGCTAGCCTTGTCTTTACACCAAAGAACACGGAAGGGAATGCTTCTCCCTGCTCTTCTCCTGCAACCGCTCCTCCTCGCATGCTTCTTTTCATCCTTTGTTCATCCTATGGAACCAAACGCATCCAGAACTTGGTGCGCCAATATGTCCATTCCTTATCCTTTTGGTATTGCTGGCGATGGCGGGAGCCCCTTCCTGTCCCAAGGCTTCCAGATATCATGTGGCTCCCGTCGATCTGCTGCCTTGTCTGGACCCGGCCTGCCCATTGGAAACAGGGTGTTTGGGATTCTTGACATCTCATTGCTGGATGGTTTTGTGACCATAGCAGCTAGTGCCAGTTCTCAGCAGTGCAAGGGGAACTCTAGCTTTAACCTTGAGGGTACCATCTTCACATACTCAGATACAAGAAACAAGTTCACAGCTCTGGGTTGTAACGTGGTGGCCATGCTGTTGAATGGCAGTAGCGGGTATAGCGGTGGTTGTGCTTCCTTTTGCTCTACCAAAGATAATATCGTTAATGGTTCATGCTCTGGTGTGGCTTGCTGCCAAGCTCCGGTGCCGAAAGGGCTAAAGAAGATGGAGCTAGAATTCAGTATTATATCCAACAAGTACAACAGCACTCCACCATGCGGCGAGGCCTTCATCGTGGAGCAGAACTCGTATGTGTTTTCAAGTCTTGACTTGGATAACAAGCCTCAATACCGACCTGTTGTGCTTGAGTGGTCTATAGATGGTGGCAGCTGTGAAGAGGCAAACCAGTCCTCCACATCGTATGCCTGCCGGGAGAATACCTACTGCTACAACTCACCAAATGGAATTGGTTACCGCTGCAATTGCTCCGACGGATTTCAGGGGAACCCATACCTGCCAGGGCCTGATGGTGGATGCCAAGGTACCAAATAAACTCTTGTACATAGATGCCTGTAGTTCTTCTAAAAAAAAGCCTGTAGTACCTGTAAGTAGCTTTTAATAATTTGTTTCTTCAACTTTAGATGGCAAGCAGAATCCATGTCTGATATCTGTTTTCTTTTTCACGTGGCTGTCCGCTGTTGGCAAGATATTGATGAATGCACCACCACAAATCCGTGCACACATAAGTGCGTCAACACAAAAGGTGGTTTCCACTGCAGGTGCCCCGCAGGGATGAGCGGCGATGGCTTCAAAGAGGGAAGTGGATGCAATGGAGTAGGCACGCTAACAATTGCCGGAGGTAAGTGTTTGAAACCATACATCATCCAGTGAAAGATTATTCAGTCATAAGAAACTTCTGAATTTTATTGCTCCTATCTTGCAGTCACAGGACTAGCTCTGCTAGTGCTTCTCTTTATTCTTGGTTTCTGGACCCATTGGCTTGTTAAGAAGAGGAAACTTGCAAAGACAAGACAGAGGTACTTTATGGAGAATGGTGGCATGTTGCTGAAGCAGCAGATGTTTTCTGAGAGGGCACCGCTGCATATATTCACCTCTAGTGAGCTTGACAAAGCAACCAGTAACTTCAGTGACGACAATATTATTGGCAGAGGGGGATTTGGGACTGTGTACAAAGGCATACTATCCAACCAAGTGGTTGTGGCAATCAAGAAGGCACAGCGAGTTGATCAGACCCAGATGGAACAATTCGTCAATGAGTTGATCATTCTTTCACAAGTGAACCACAAACATGTGGTCCAGCTATTAGGATGTTGTCTTGAGACTGAAGTTCCTTTATTGGTTTATGAATTCATTACCAATGGGGCCCTTTTTCATCATCTACACAATACATCAGCCCCAATGTCATGGGAGAACCGTCTAAGCATTGCAGTTGAAACTGCATCGGCACTTGCATACTTGCATTTAGCTACAAAGATGCCAATAATTCACAGAGATGTCAAGTCATCAAACATACTTCTTGATGAGAATTTCACCGCAAAGGTGTCTGATTTTGGTGCCTCAAGGCCAATACCCTACAATCAGACCCATGTGACAACATTAGTGCAAGGGACACTAGGGTACCTTGACCCTGAGTACTTCCAGACAAGCCAATTGACTGAGAAGAGTGATGTGTACAGTTTTGGTGTGGTACTCATCGAGCTACTAACAAGGAAGAAACCTATTATGGATGGTATGACGGATGACGTGAGAAGCCTAGCCCTGCAATTTAGTATGTTATTCCATCAAAATAAGTTGTTGGAGATTGTTGATCCTACAGTAGCAGAAGAGGCTGGAATGCAACATATTGAAACGGTAGCAAAGTTGGCGTTACGATGCTTAAGGTTGAAAGGTGAAGAAAGACCAAGGATGATAGAGGTTGCAATTGAACTTGAAGCACTGAGAAGGTTGATGAAACAACATTTTATCATGAAGAGCGAGTCTTTGCTTCACGAGTCATGGTGCCATGAAGAGATGAGAATTGATGCACCATCGAATTTTTGCCTTGGCGATGATGGCATTCCTGGAGATGAAAGCCAAGAGATCATTCTACTTCCATCCAACAGTCTCTCATCCTAACTCAATAACTATCACAAAAAGAAGGTTTTAACTGATTCTACCTTCTCAATTGTCAATTCAATCTTAGTAATCTCTACGTCTTGTGCTTAGCTTCCAACCTGGTTAATGGAATATTGTTATACAAGCCCTTTTTTGTGAATTATTTGCCCAATTTATAGTACTTGTATATTGTTAATGGAATATGCTTATCTCTTAATCTACTCATCAACCATTCTATAGCACTAGTATATTGTCCATACCAACGCTACAACAACATTTCATACATACACACCAAAACAACCAAAACACAATAAAACCTCTTGTCACGCTATTGACCCTAGTCAATGCCATGACGAGAAGTCTTCGAAACAAAATCAATTTCCGACAAACTAAAATTTGGTTGAATTCGTGCCACGCTCGAATTCAACTTGCAACCATATCCTACCGTTTCTACTCTGGGCGGCGCAACATACAACATGCAACCGCTCGAATTAAATACTATGCTCACGTCATATGCTCATTCAAACGACGACATAAATGCAAGAGAGCAAAGCAGCCTAAAGATTAGTAACAGAAAGACTCTGCATGACCACGTAACCAGTGTCTGTGCCATCCTATAATAGATGTAGCACAGATAGGCCATAAAAGATTAGCTTGATAAATGCTAAAATCTCCCAGCATGTGTATAAATGATCAGCAAGCACTAAAGCACCTTGGCCCAATAAGAGTTGTCCTGAAGCCTTTCATTTGCAATTTTGACGCTATCCAGCTTGACCCATTGAAATTTGAAAAGGAGTCACAATTAGCATGTAAGTAAATGATATGTCTGCACCTGCGTTGTAAAGCCCCCACATTCAGTTGTCGCGCAAAGGAGGTAAACTCTAGTGATATCATGAATACACTCTAGTGATATCACCATCAACCTCCCTCTAATCTCCTAGCTGAGATGAGCTCCAAGAATGGGTACGAAGACCACGACCTCTTCACCTTTGGCATGGAGCTTACCACCGCCGAGCGCTTTTCACACTACAAGAAATGTGTGGCCTTTTGACATTCTATTACATTATAACATGTGGAATTTACGTCATAATTTAAGATTTATGACAATCGGTTGACGAAAATCTAAACGTCAAAAAACCACCGTCACAAATTTATTATGTGACGTTTATATATTTATTGTCACAAGTATATGACATTGCTTTATTATCACAAAATCCTCGGCCTTGCCACGTGGCAGCTAACATGGCTGGAAAAAAAAACGTCACAAAATAAGATTTGGCCTGCTAAAGGCCACGTAGCTCATGGGCCACAAAGATTTGGTGGGCTGTTGCTGGTTGGCCCATTATTTCATTTTTGATTTTTTGCCCATATTTTTATGGTTGCAGCCCAAGCAATTTTTCAGCCCATATAATTTTTGGCCCACACAATTCAGACCAAAGCCCAAAGCTTGCAACCCACCATCAAAATAAATTAATCGATGCAACAACTAATAATTAGAATATGCCAGAAATATATCATTTATCATTTATAATAATAATACAGATGTACAACAATTAGTAATTAGAATACACCAGAAATACATCATTTATAATTAGGAAAAATTGGTTTCATAGTATCCAAAGATCACGACATTCGAAAAATACCATCAAAAGGCGTCTGTCACGTAAAATACCACCAAAAGAACGAATTGTTGCCTTCAAATAGCATTTTGTCACGGTGGCTGCTGTTGCCGTGAATTCCTCCGTCGAGACACGTTTCTTCCTCAACCTAGCTGGCTGGTTGGGCATGAACACGCTGATAGGCAACGACACATACCCTACACCGCGTGGCTACCTTGCACGGCCCAGATGCGCCGGGTCTGCACGGTGGCGACAGCAGCTGCCTCATGCCCTCACCTCCGTGGACACTGCCAGGAGACCAGTGCCCTATGTGCGACTATACATACATGCATGGATCATCTATCAATGAGCTCACGGCGCATGCAAGAGCAATCGAGTTTGCGTGCATGCATATAGGAGTACTCGCGATGGCTGGGACCTGGGACGGCGTCTACCTGTGTCTGGTTCGCTCGCCTGTGCCTGGACGCCAAGCTCGGAGCCGCTGATCTGCTCTCAGCTCCCACCACCACCGTTCCCCACCGTTGGCACCACTGTACCAATGTCGAGCCGTGTGCCCCACCATCTCCGCCAGCATGTTCTCACCCCTGCGCACGATATCAAACAACTCCGGGCCAAAGCCATGCCATGTTGCCAAAACTATTGTTGTCCGCTGCCATGGCCGGCTCTCGCTCCGTCATCGCTGTTCCCATGGGTGCAGACCACCAACGCCTCGACCGAGCGTACCACCACGTCCGTCCGAACTTCTTCTGACCGCGACTCACCTGAACTAGGCAAATCCGCTCTAGGACGCTGAATCCTGTCGCCACCTGGTACGTTGTTCATGCTGCTCGCCATGGCCACCGCGCGGGAAACTCACGCGGACAGCTCCAATCGGAGGCGCCTCCACCAAGGCAGCTACACTATCGCGTCCACCACCACCGCGTGCACCTCCTTCGGCCAAAACTCCTTCGTCAGCCCTGCTTCGTGGGCCACCTCCGTCGTGCTCGATGCCGGTCATAGACGCTTGTTTTTTCCTCATGGTGAGCCACCCCACACAAGCCATGCCTAGAACAACCCCTCTAGCACCCCCACGAACCTGATGTGTACCCGCACCGACCTAGTAGTCGCCGAGTTTGCCATTACTGCATGCCACCGCCGTCTTCCGTGTTGTATGCCGCGCGGGCACAAGACCATGCTCCTATGAGCCATATCATGCCTGCGTCCGGCCACCGCGAAGACCGCCAGCTGATCAGTCACAGCCGCTATGCCCTCTCTAGGGCTAATCAGGCCGTGCCCGTACGCCGACGTCTGTGCTCTGTTTCTCTGAAATGGGGGAACAAATGTACCTTAACGGAGAAATTCACGACAAAAGCGGCCATCGTGACGGAATGCTATTTAAAGGTAACAGACCATTCTTTTGGTGGCATTTTACATAACAGATGTCTTTCGATGGTATTTTCCGAATGTCATGATCTTTCGATGCTATGAAACCAATTTTCCCTTATAATTAACACAAACGTGTGCAGAACCATTCCTCCTTTCCTTCGTACTCCTCGTTCCTTGGTGTTCGGACATTGCCAGCGACGCCGGGGACTTCTCGCTCCTTGGTGGTCGGACATCGCCAACGACACCGGGGACTCCTCGCTCCTCGGTGCTCGGTCATCGCCAGCGACGCTGGAGACTCCTCGCTCCTCGGTGCTCGGTCATCGCCAGCGACGCTGGGGACTCCTCGCTCCTTGGTGTTCGTACATCGCCAGCGACGCCGGGGACTCCTCGCTCCTCGGTGCTCGGACATCGCCAGCGACGCTAGGGACTCCTCACTCCTCGGTGCTCGGTCATCGCCAGCACGCCGGAGACTCCTCGGTGCTCGGTCATCGCCAACGACACTGGGGACTCCTCGCTCCTTGGTGTTCGGACATCGCCAGCGATGCTAGGGACTCCTCGCCCCTCGGTGCTCGATCATCGCCAGCGACGCCCAGGTCTCCTCGCTCCTCGATGCTTGGACATCGCTAGCAACGCTGGGAACTTCTTGCCCCTCGGTGCTCGAACATCGCCAGCGACGTCGGGGACTCCTCGCTCCTCGGTGCTCGGACATCGCCAGCGACGCCGGGGACTCCTCGCTCTTTGGTGCTCGGACATCGCCAGCGACATCGGGGACTCCCTTGCTGCTCAGATCTTGCTACGTCTCGTCGGTGTGCTATCAAGCTGCTCCATGCTGTTCGGATCAGGGTGTTGATCTTGGGCAGCACGTCTGGGGTCTTGATACGTGCATGTCAGACGACGTCGGTAAGCTTTCAACTTCTTTTTCTTTGACCCTGCTACAAGATTTATTCTTCATCTTCCAGTAGGCTCGGGGACTAAGTGGGCACACTTCACCTTGCGGTGAATGTGCGTTTTCTCATCTCAAGGCTACGCCCGGGGACTGGCTGCCTGCTCGGTTGGTCTTCTACTTTCTGACCCTGGCACCACGTGACTACGTCACCTACTGTCAGGCTCAGGGACTAGCTGTGGGGGTATGGCCCTCGGTATCCATAAGACAAGACATGGGCCGCACCATCAGAGGTGGCCCAGCCCACAAGATCAAGGCATGCACGGCGCTGCTCGGCGTGCACCGCAAGATATTGTATAGTACCAAATAGGCTACTTTCCTTGTAACCCTACTCTCTAGAGTATATAAGGAGAGACAGGGGTCCCCAAGTGGACACGATCGATACATCTTAATGCAATACATCAGAACACAGGATGTAGGTATTACGTCATACTGACGGCCGAACCTGTCTAAATCTTGTGTCTTGGTGTTTGTATTACCATCTCGCTCCTAATCTCGCTCACCTCTACGATAAATCTACCATCGTGGGATACCCCTCGGTGGACTGCCGAGCATCTTTTATCAACACGCCCCCACACCACCCGGCGTGGCCTCCCATGGTGCAGCATGCAGCCGGGTCAACACAAGGTACTTACGCTTTGCTCCTTCTCTCGTATGTAACTAGATGGCCCCACGTGCAGATGCTCTCACGTGTAGAGCGTCAGCGCTGGCCGACGCCCTTGCATCATCAGGCGTGGCCCCACAGTGCAGCACGCAGCCGGGTCTACACAAGGTACACACCCTTGCATCATCAGGCGTGGCCCCCACAGTGCAGCATGCAGCCGGGTCCACACAAGGTACACGCGTTGTGCTCCTTCTCTTTCGCATACAGCGAGGCAGGCCCCACGCGCATACTCTCTGTGGAGGCACAGCGGCAGGCGCAGGCATCCGGATGCGCGCATTCATAGCCTGGGATTAATTAATTTTTTTAGAATCCGGGATTAATTAATTTAACATGGCAGAAACCGGACAATGTCAAAAAAAAAGAAAAGAAATATTAACCGTCCTTCACCCAACACCCATCGTGGGCCGTGGGGAAAACAAACTGCCCACATCCAGCGCCGCAACATCCTGACAATCTTCAGCCATAGCCTCGCCATCCCTGTCCATCTTGTACCCTGTAAATAAATTTCGTTTCGCATTTTCCACAGCGACCACATGACCGCCGCAGAAATCACATTAGTTAGACCATGTCTCTTGTCAGGTCTGGTTTAGTTGGTGAAATTTTTTAGGAAATGGTATTGTAGTATTTTCGTTGTTATTTGGCAATTAATGTTCAATCATAGTCTAATTAGGCTTAAAAGATTCGTCTCGTGAATTTCGTCTAAACTGTATAATTAGTTTTATTTTTTATTTATATTTAATGCTTCATGCATGCGTCAAAGATTCGATGTGACGGAGAATCTTGAAAAATTTTGCAAAATTTTGAAAACTAAACAGGCACTTAGCCGGCCAGAACCGTGCTACAGACTCGAAATCACAGCCTATATTAAAACCCAACAAATCTGAAACTAAAATCCAAGTATTTTTAGCGATGCAACAGTGAAAAAAACAGATGTACAATGGATTCAGTTTCCGCGCAGAAAATACAAGTTGGGTCACTGACTTCTCGACGTTTAGACAGATTATCCTTGTTAAAATTCTATTATGGGACACTAACTAAAGGAAGAACTGGACCCTAGGAGGAATCTCAATCTTCCAAATGGCACTCACAAACCTATGAGTCATACCTCTGTGATTAATCACAGCGTATAAAGTTTGCACTGAATATTTCCCAGAAGTTGTATAGCTCCATAATAAATGGTCCTCCTCTTCAGAGAGGGATGTTTCCTCTACCAAACCAACCAACTCCCACCAAATATTCATGAGATGGCTGGAAACACTCCTTCTAAGACCCTGTTTGGTTACCCCTCCTAAAAGTTTTAGGAGCTAAAATCTGGATATAATTTACCTAAAGAAACAAACATCTTTTCCTAAAAGCTCCTAAAAACTTTAGGAGGGATCAAAAACTTTATGAGCTCCACCCCTCCTAAAAACTCCTAAAGTCCATCCTGGACCCCCACTACCCCTCCGTTATTGCCCTACCCCCTCTCTCTCTCCCACCCTCCCTCCCACCCGAGCCTCCACAGCCAAGGGGAGCGGGGAGCCGAGGCGCCATCGCCGGAGGCGCGGGGCTGGGCCGCCGCCACGTGTGAGTGGGTCACCAGGAGCTGCTTGGGCGCGGTCACTCGAGCTCGTGGGCGGAGGGAAGCCGGGCCGCGGTCGTCGGAGCTCGTGAGCACGGCCTTCCCCGGATGTGGGCGCCGTCGGGAGCTGCCTTGGCCGCTGGGGCACGGGGCGAGCGTGTGGCCGCCGGGCGCAGCTGCGTACGCCGCCAAGCACAAGCTGCCACGCGGCCGGGGCCTACGAGCTGCGGACGAGCGCGGGCGCGGCTGCCAGGGCCACGCGTGGGCGCCGGTCATGAGCGGCGTGGCTGCTAGGGCTACGCGTGGCCACCAGCGTCGCGGCGCGGCTACCGGCATCGTGCGAGCGGGAGACGCCGCCTTCGGGGGCACAGGACCAGGACTCCATCGCCGTGTTGGGACTGGGCTCGAGGCTGGGCCTGGGGGCGCGGCTGCCGGGACGGGGACGCGGCTGCCCAAGGGCTTGGGCGTTGGCCGTCAGGCTTCCCTTTTCTTTTTCCCGTGGCTGTAGGAAGAAGATGGCAAATAGAGAAATATTGGACAAAGGCTAAGGGGGCCGGCCCCCGCCGCCACCCGTGCTCCGCCGCCCGTGCTCCCCGACGGGCAGGGGGAAGGCCACGACCAAGACGAGGTGGCGGCGCGTGGTGGAGCTGCTCATGCTCTCGTCCGTCGAGATGGCCACCTCCGCGGAGACGGCGAGGAGGAGGAGAGCAAGGGCCACGACGGGAGCAGAGAAGGAGCAGGGGTAAAGAGGAGGGCTGCATGGTCTTTTTGCTAGTGTATTTATTGCTTTTAGTCAGTTTTAGAAGATGGAACCAAACACTCTTTTAGGAGGTTTTGGCAGCCTCCTAAAAGCTCCTAAAACTTTTAGCTCCTAAAAATTTTAGGAGCTTGGAACCAAACAGGACCTAAAGGTAAGCATCAAGTTATCTCCATCCCAAACCTCATGAATAGTTTTCCCCTGTTGTTCATTAATAACATACAGGGGACAATAAGTAATTGCCAAACTGGTATTACCCAACAGCAGTCCTCCCAAAACCTTATATTTTTGCCATTCCTTACTACCCATCTAATCCCCAAGCGAGCAGCTTGAGCAGCCCAGAGGACTCCTTTCCAAAAAGGAGAAGTCCCCACATTAGGACAACACAGAATATTAGGCTTATCAACCTTATATTTGAAGTCCACTATCTGTTTCCAAATGGAGTTTGAACTTAACTGATATCTGAATATCCACGAGCTCAATAAAGCTAGGTTGAGACTCTCAAATCAGGGATACCTAAACCTCCTACCTCCTTTTTCTGCTCCACAAGCTGCCAATTGGCCAAATGATACTTATGGCGATCCTCATTGTTATCCCACAGAAAATGACCCATATGGGTGTTAATCATCTTAATGGTCCATTTAGGAAATTTAATAATAGAGAGGAGATAAATCGGAATACTTGCTAAGCAAGCTTTAAGAAGTGTGAGTCTACCAGCTATCCTCTTAATGATTTTGTCAACAACAGGTTGAAGATCCTGTTTCCTAAGTTTAGAGTAATGGAGAGGAACTCCCAGATACTTGATAGGGAAATCACTCCTTTTACAACAGAAGATTTTTGCAAAACAATTAGCCCTGTCTTCATCTAGTCCAATAGTGATTAAGTCACTTTTATCATAATTGATTTTCATTCCAGACATCTTTTCAAAGCAGACCAGCAGCCACTTTAGAGGTATGTTCTTGTTATCTATTGTGATATAACATTAGCAATAATCATGCACGACACCCTGATCGATATCTATCTAAACCTTTGAACAAAATGTTTATCCTGCAAGCAAGTTAAATCAACCGTATAGATCCAGACACATCACTGCACCAGATGGGTGTGAGTCACAAGATGCACATGTACCAGCAGTCCGGCACACAGAACGGGCAGCCGGTGCATCCGAGCTGCACATCGTTTGCTGCCTCGCGTTGTCATCTTGAACCATAGAAACACGCCGGATGCATGCACTCACGTTTTTCTTCCTCCTCGCTCTATCGTCTAGCTACCGCCAGTCTGTCGTGCCAGCCAGTCCGCCAGCGGATGAATATGGCAGCAAGTTAATAGAGGCGCCCGTTTCTTTGGTACCAGACTACCAGCAGCCAAAAGATAGCATGCAGCGGGGAAACGACATTTATTGGTTTCTTGTTGCAATTCTTGCCCCGGCCGGTCGATGCACCACACCAGATCTCGACGGGGTTCACCGTCGCGAAGCACGCCGCTGGATGGAGAACTGGGTGCGAACTCTTTTGGAAACAAGGGGGTGCTCGTGGTTGCGCGTGTGAATAATGCTGGCTCATGAAGTGAACAACGTTTTTTTCCGCTGATTCACCGGGCCATGCAGTTCCTGGCCGGTTTTGGTCGCCCGCGAGGTACTCGATCGAGAGACGCCCGCCTGTATAAAATGGCCGGCCCTTGCAGGCCTAGTTCCACACCCATCGAGCTAGCTAGCTGTGTTTTAATTTGTTTCTATCTACTGAATCTGCTTACTCTGCAACTCAATAGACTCCCATCTCGTTGTCCGGTCGTTCGATCTTTATTGGAGGTGCGGCGATCTTTAGCGTCATCGATATATATAGATCGAGGAGTTAAATTAGCATGTTTCAATTAAAATTTACCTGTGATTTTAATTTCTTTTGGTTGCAGGATCGGTGCTTCGAGTGTGGTGCGGCAAGGGAGGCAAGGAACGCGGTCGCGGAGATCCAGGCGGAATTCGAGGGCTGGGGCGCTGGGCTGAGTGCACGGATCTGTGGAGGCAGTGGGTGGCCAAGCACCGGCCGCTGCACGAGCCCCTGTGGCGTGAGCTCGGGATCCTGGAGGGCATCCCCCGGAAAATGAACCGGGTGCGTCGGGGAGGCGAGGACGCGCTGCTCCAGCTCGTGCCCTTCTGGTCCTCCCAGACCAACACCTTTTTCTAATCTAGGGGCGAGGCCATAGTCACGCTGGAGGACGTGGCCGCGCTCGCGGGCCTGCCCATCGTCGATCGGCTTCGCGGTGCGCGAGCCTCAGTCCGACAAACATGAGATGGTAGACGAGTGCGCGCTCTTTGCTGTCCTGCTGATGGATCAGCGCGAGGGTACCGGCGCCGGCTGGGCAGAGCACATTCTTCGTCAGCACCAGCAGCAGCCAAAGGAGGTAGGCCGCCGTGGCGAGCAGGACGGCTCTTTCTGGTTCATGCGTCGGTGGCAGATCGCGGTGTTCTTGCCACTGGGAGCGGTCATGCCTCTCCATGACCACCCGGGCATGACGGTCTTCCCAACCTGCTCATCGGCTCAGCGCACCTCGAGGCCTACGACTGGGTCCGTCCCCTTGTCTTCTCTGGAGGCTTCGGCTCCTGTTCCCATTGTCGGATGCTCGCACAGAAGGTGCGTGATCACGACCTCACCGCGGCAGCATCCGGCACCTGGGTGCTGTTCCCGAACCACGGCGGCAACATTCACCGCATCACGGCCGCGGAGGACGCCCACTGCGCGTTCCTCGACGTCCTCACGCCGCCCTACACGCCCATGGTGGACCAAAGGCGTTGTGCCTACTACCAGGACTTCGAAGTCCCCTACGAGCACCATCATCCCGGCTGAAAGTCCTCGACAGGTGTTGTCAGCTGCGACGGGCTTATTATGGAAGAGCAGACGCGTCGGCTGGCATGGTTGGAGGACAGCAGGAGGGTCCCCCAGCCTAGGGACTTCAGGATTGGCTGCTTGCCGTACCGAGGCCCGACGATCTTCCAGGCTCAACGGCCTGGTTCGTCTGGCAGATAGCTTCGTGTAACTCTCTAGCTAGGAGGATTTTAATAGATCCAAATTATGTGTGCTGACGATCTTCGAGGCTCAACTGCCCGTCTGGCAGTGGCAGATCCCTTGTAACTCTCTAGGAGGATTTGATAGACCAATTCATGTCTGCCATGTACGATAGGATTTTGTAGCAGTGACAAATGATAACGGCAACACACTACTACTAAAATGATGTCCGGGCTTGAATCCCACTATATTCAAATTTTGTCTACACCCCCGATAACACATGAACTCATCATTTTGTCAAAATCAACCCTACATGGTGGAGATGTAATTTCAATGTTGCAAGTCTCCAGGAAAGCATCCTGAGCTATTCACAACCGATCATGGAATCATGAGCTAGCTATTCTTAGTTCTGTCTTGTAATGTTCTGTACTCCTTTATTTTGCTATTAAAATCACAGTAGGGGCGTGCCCCTCCTGTTCCTCGTCAAAAATAAATAAATAAATCGATCAAACTGAAGCAAAACAAATCCAGCAGTCCAGTTGAAGTACGTACAGTAAGCGAGTTCAGAACTTCAGATGCGGCAAGGACGAAACAGAGCACATACTACTGACAGAGGAAGTGTGCAAGCCCCTTCACTCCTTTCAGCACGTTATATTGGGATCGCATAAGTACCCCGCTGAAACATTCATTATTGATGACATTCACTATTTAACGAAGATGATAAGGTCGAACAGACCCTCTTTTTTTCTTAATGCAAAGAAACATAGCTCTCCTGTATTCTCGAGAGAAAAAAATTACGTTTGGTCTATCTTGGACCGATCAGAGTAGCAAACCTTATTGGTGTCGAGCTCATTAATGAGTAGGCACTCGGCAACAGCCAGTTAGGTACACAGCTTGTGGTAGAACTTTGTTTATTCGGGTTCATTTCATCGACTTGCCGCTAGCACCAGCGTTTTTCTAGATATATTTCAAGCGAAGAGGGTATGGTACATAGGAAATGAAACGGAGAGATAGAGATAGATATGTATTGGGACTTGGAACAAGAGAAAGGTGCATTGAAAAATGAGAATCATAATCTTTGTGAGGTTTTCATTTAAAAAAAATCTTTGAGAGATAAAATTTGAATGCTATAATGACACTATATGTAGAACAGAGTGAGTATATACCGCTATATCTATCTATACCCCTATAGAATACACTACTTGCATTCTTTGCATCAGCCCAACTTTGCGATCTCCATAGTCCAATAGAGATTGTTTCTTCCCCATCTCCATACACACTAATTTGTGTCCCCGGTAATTTAACCGCCTCAAAATAAACGGCCGTGATCTTTTGACTGAGTATAATCCTTACTCACTCAACCAAATCCAATGGCCCAAAATTATACACCGATTGTTCAAAAAGGTAAATTTGATTAGTATATTTAAAATTTTGAAATAGTATGTTCAAAGAATTTTTTCGCGAATGCGTTCAAGACGCGTGTTTCAATATGTTCAAAGAATTTGTTAATAAAAAGATCTAATTTTGTTGGATTATTAATTCTAATGAAACCATGCTTCAATGAAATACCACAACCTACCCGATATGATATATGAGAATTAGAATTCTCTATGATATGCCTTCCCTATAAAGGACCCGAAATACCTTGCTTACGTATCATTGGAAAGTGCATTAACATAAATACGGCAATAAGCAGAGGTAGTACAAAGGTATGTAAACTATAAAAACGAGTCAAAATGGATTAGCCCACACTAGCACTTCCACGTAATAATTCCACTAATGGGGACCCTATTACCGGAATAGCTTCGGATACACCTGTAACAATTTTGACTGCCCAATAACCAATTTGATCCCAAGGCAAAGAATAACCAGTTACACCAAATAATGCAGTCAATATAGCCAAAACCACGCCTGTGACCCAAGTTAATTCACGGGGTTTTTTAAATCCACCTGTGAGATACACACGAAATACGTGCAGGATCATCATTAGAACCATCATACTTGCTGACCATCGATGAACCGATTGGATTAACCTACCAAAGTTAACCTCCGTCATTATATATTGAACGGAGGAAAAAGCCTCTGTAACGTTGGGTCGATAATAAAAAGTCATAGCAAAACCGATAGCGACTTGTACTAGAAAACAAGTAAGTGTAATTTCCCCTAAACAATAAAATATGTTGACATGAGGAGAAACATATTTACTAGTTATATCATCCGCAATTGCCTGAATCTCAAGAAGTTCTTCAAACCAATCATATACTTTATTGAGAACCTTGAAATAAACTTATGGTTCAAATAAATTATTCTTGTTGAAAATTATTCATGTTTCTAAATAGAAAATAGTTATGTTGAAAGTTAGTTTGATCCCTTCAACTATGTTTTATGTCCGTGTTACTGAAATGGTTTCTTTCATTTCCACTCCTAGGAAGTAATGACATATGTACTTTGCAACTCCTATTGTATCGTGGTGTTTGAATCTCTAGGACTAAACTTTAGTCTCTATCACGATGGATGTTTAATACCAATTAGGAGTATTAAATATAGCCTAATTATAAACTAATTGTATAAGTCGAGACTAATTTACAAGTCGAATCTATTAAGCCTAATTAGTTCATGATTATCGAATTTGATGCTACAGTAAACATGCACTGATTATGGATTAATTAGACTTAATAAATTCGTCTCGCGAATTAGTCAGGGTATATGCAATTATTTTTATAATTAGCTCATGTTTAGTCCTACTAATTGACATACAAGCATCTGATGTGACCGGGCTAAACTTTAGTCCGTTGATCCAAACACCCGTGTTATTTGACATCTCTAATTCCTATATATACATGTTTTATACTGGCGTACCCACATAGCCAGGCTCGCGTGGCCGTTTTCATCGCGTTGCCCAGGCTTGCTGCCTCCTTCAGTCCTTCGGCCAACCAAACGTGCGCTAGCTAACTGCATGTGAAGGGCCTGGCTAGGCTGAAAACTAGGGAAATATAAGGTCATGTTCGCTTCGCTGAAAAACCATAGCTGAAAATATTTGTTGGTTGATTTGTTGTGAGCATTGTTCTTTCGCTGAAACAGTACGACTCATAAGACAAACGAACATAGCCTAAACCGGTAATGCTACTTAGCGGGCATCCGTCCATCCGGACAGACCGCTCCACATGCCCCACGTTTTTTTAAATCCAAGCCATCGGTTTGATTTGATTAAGCGTCCGAACTGATCACTCTACGCGCCCCATGCCATTGCTCCAGGCCACACTAGCTGCTTAGTGGGCTCAGTTATATTTTAATCCATGGACGCAACGTAACACAAATATGTGTATATACACATATGTGCGGCGGTCTCATCAAAATGTGAATATGTGACATGCATGTATACTAGAAGAGGACATAATCGATATGTTGGGAGAGCTGTGCTCAATAACTAGCTAGCGCCTCCACCGCACTGCCCGCCCTTCGCTCACTTTCGCCGCGTTCAGCAAACCTGCCGACCGACCGACGCTGCTGCCCGACTGCCGCTCGCCCGTGGAGAACGAGATCACAGTCGCCCAACCACCGTTGCTGCCTCAACCATGGGGGTGGACGCCTGGTCAGCGGCCAGGAAGACCTCCGCCTCATACGCGCCATGGCCCAACGTCTACCTCCCGCTCACGGCCATCGCCGGGAGCACCCCAGGAGAGAGGGTCGTCGCTAGCTAGGCCTAGGCCAGGCGCAGGCGCATGTGGCCAAACTGCCAAGTCACGCCACCATCTTTGGCCGCTGGCTGGCCAAAACAGGCCGTTCCCCGCTCTGCTCTGCATCGCATGAAAGAAGGGTGAAAAATGCATGTTACAAGCGTACGTTTCAAGTGTTTCAAATATTTCAGATGGATATTGTAAAAGTAGATCGGGATGTTGCTTATGTTGCAGTTGTTGTACACGTATGTTGCAAGCATTTGTTGCCAATGTTTAAGCTATTTTATCTAGATGTTGCATGTGTTTCATCTAGATGTTGCATATGTTGCAGTAGCTATACACGTATGTTGCAAGTGTAGGTTCTAAATGTTTCATCTGCATCATACGCATGTTGCAGGTGTTTTATCTGGATGTTGCATATGTTGTCGTGACTATACACATATATTGCAGGTGTATGTTTCAAATGTTTCACCTTATTTCAGATGTATATTGCAGCAAGTGCTGCTCCCCACATGCCCTAACTCGCAGGCACACACGCGCTGCACGCTGCACGCACCCAGCTAGCACTGCCTACCTCTGTCATGCGGGCCAGCTCCAACAGCTAGACGTGCACACAAGTGCATGCACGCATGCAAAACACTAGAGCGGCTTGGCGCCCCTGCACCACCAGGCGTGGCCTCCCATGGTGCAGCATGCAGCCGGGTCAACACAAGGTACTTGCGCTTTGCTCCTTCTCTCGCATGCAGCTAGATGGGCCCACGTGCAGATGCTCCCCGTGTGTAGAGCGTCAGAGCTGGCCGGCGCCCTTGCACCATCAGGGCTGGACCTCAAATCAACAATGCGTTCTCGTCGTCAATCTCGTGGAGATCCATGCTGGTCCACGACGACGATTCATCGCTGCTACACTAGCCCCTGCGACAGCAGATCCGATCTCGAAACCACCTCTGAGGTCACCTTCACCAACAACTCACCGCCCACCGGGTGTTTGCTGTCAACGTCGATCAGATAACGCCATACGCCGCCGACCAAACGCTCCGTCTAAAGCTAAGTCATGCTTTAATATTCTTCTAAATATTCTCCGATCTTTGTATATCGTCATAATGTTTCTCCGAACTGTTTTCTCCATATTTGCTCTCCAAACGATTTTCTGAACCCTCGAACAGTCCTGTTGATGCTCGGATACCTCCAGAGACGGCCCTGTCTCTGGCGCTCCTCGCTCTACGTTATGGGTGATCGGCAGCGGCTCCTTGGTCACGCCTGTTCCTCCTACACGTGCACGGGCTCCGCGCTCGACGTTATGGACTATGGGCTAGCTAGGGCTGGAGACTCAGCTACACACTAACTGTCTGGGCGGTTTATATTAAACATAAATATATTTTCACGCCATCTAATCGCCGAACTGCATACGTCGTTTCATCACCATTGCTGATTTTTCTCTGGAGTTTATTTATTTGTACATCATGTACTACCTGTTCTACATGTTTGTATTACAGGATCATCATCCAGGTGATCGGACCACCTGGTGCTTGGACTTATCCACCGATCAACTGGTCGGACCGCTTGGTTCATGGACTCCGTCGCCGACCAGTTGATCGGACTGTTCGCCAGTCGTTTCTACTCAATGTTCACTTCGCCACCGACCAGTCGACTAGACTGTTCGTCGCTCGTGCTTCATCGCCAGCGATGCCAGTTACTCCTTGGCCCTCGGATTCTTCGTGCTCGAGGACTAAGTGGGCACACTTCACCGCACGGACGTCGTCAGCTACGCCGGTGCTTAGACCTCGCCGCCTACGCCAGGCACTCCTCGGTGCTCGGACCTCGCCGCCTACGCCAAGGACTCCTCGGTGCTCGGACATCGCTGCCTATGCTAGGGACTCCTCGGTTCTCAGACCTCGCTGTCTACGTCAGGGACTCCTTGCTCATCGGTGCTCAGACATCGCCAGCGACACCGGGGACTCCTCACTCCTCGGTGCTCGGTCATCGCCAGCGACGCCGGGGACTCCTCGCTCCTCGGTGCTCGGTCATCGCCAGCGACGCCAGGGACTCCTCGTTCCTCGGTGCTCGGTCATCGCCAGTGACACCAGGGACTTCTCGCTCTTCGGTGCTTGGACATCGCCAGCGACGCCAGAGACTCCTCGCTCCTCGCTCCTCGGTGCTCGGTCATCGTCGCCTACGCCGGGGACTCCTCGCTCCTCGCTCCTCGATGCTCGGTCATCACCGCCGACACCGGGGACTCCTCGCTCCTCGGTGCTCGGTCATCGCCGCCTACGCCGAGGACTCCTCGCTCCTCGTTCCTCAGTGCTTGGTCATCGCCGCCTACGTCGAGGACTCCTCGGTGCTTGATCATTGCCAGTGACGCCGGAGACTCCTCCCTCCTCGGTGCTCGATCATCGCTGCCTATGCCGAGGACTCCTCGGTGCTCGGTCATCGCCAGCGACGCCATGGACTCCTTGCTCCTTGGTCATCACCGGTGACGCCGGGGACTCCTCGCTCCTTGGTGCTCGATCATCACCAGCGACACCGGGGACTTCTCGCTCCTCGGTGCTCGGTCATCGCCGCCTATGCCAGAGACTCCTTGCTCCTCGATGCTCGGTCATCGCCAGCGATGCCGGGGACTCCTCGCTCCTCGATGCTTGGACATCGCAGCCTATGCCAGGGACTACTCGGTGCTCGATCATCGCCAGCGATGCCGTGGACTCCTCGCACCTCGGTCATCGCCAGCGACGCCGGGACTCCTCGCTACTCGGTGCTTGGTCATTGGCAGCAATGCCGAGGACTTCTCGCTTCTCGGTGCTCGGTCATCGCCGCCTACACCAGGGACTTCTCGCTCCTTGATGCTCGGTCATCGCCAGCGACGCCGAGGACTCCTCGCTCCTCGGTGCTCGGTACTCCATGGACTCCTCACTCCTCGGTGCTCGGTCATCGCCAGCGATGCCGGGGACTCCTCGCTCCTTGGTGCTTGGTCATCATCGCCTACGCCGGGGACTCCTCGCTCCTCGGTGCTCTATCATTGCCAGCGATGCTAGGGACTCCTCGCTCCTTAGTGCTCGGACATCGCCAGCGACACTAGGGACTCCTTGCTCCTCGATGCTCGGTCATCGTCAGTGACGCCAGGGACTTCTCGCTCCTTGGTGCTCGGACATCGCCAGCGACGCCGGGGACTCCTCGCCCCTCGGTGCTCAGTCATCGCCAGCGACGCCGGGTACTCCTCGCTCCTCGGTTCTCGGTCATCGCCAGCTACGCTGGAAACTCCCTGGGTGGTCGGACATCGCCGGCTATGCCGAGGACTCCTCGGTGCTCAGATCTTGCTACGTCTCGTCGGTGTGCTATCAAGCTGCTCCATGTTATTTGGATCAGGGTGCTGATCTTGGACAGCACGTCTGGGGTCTTGATACGCGCATGTCAGACGACGTCGGCAAGCTTTCAGACTTCTTTTTCTTTAACCCTGCTACAAGATTCATTCTTCATCTTCCAGCAGGCTCGAGGACTAAGTGGGCACACTTCACCTTGCGGTGAATGTGCTTGTTCTCATCTCGAGGCTACGCCCGGGGACTGGCTGCCTGCTCGGCTGGTCTTCTACTTTATGACCCTGGCACCACGTGACTACGTCACCTACTATTAGGCTCAGGGACTAGCTATGGGGGTATGGCCCCCAAGACATGGGCCGCACCATCAGGGGTGGCCCAGCCCACAAGATCAAGACATGCACGGCGTTGCTCGGCGTGCACCGTAAGATAATGTATAGTACCAAATATGATACTTACCTTGTAACCCTACCTCCTCCAGAGTATATAAGGAGAGGTAGGGGTCTCCTAGCGGATAGGCTACATCAAGCTACTTGGTCGTCCAAATCATTATAATACACCAAAGACATAGGACGTAGGGTATTAAGTCAATCAGACAGCCCGAACCTGTCTAAATCGCTGTCTCTACACCTTGTGTCACCATCTGGTTCCTGATTACGCGCATCCTCACCGACAAATCTACCATCGCGGGATACCCCTCGGTGGACTGCCGAGCATATTCCATCGACAAATATCTTGTGTACACATAATAGATGATAAATATTCAAAAAATATATATATAATATTCAAATATATATATAAATATATATACCTCGCCAGTATTTTCTTACACAATATTTTCTTGATTATTTTCAAGAGCCAGGTATTGACTCCCGTCATCTACATCCTACTAGTCATCATCGGCAAATTGAGTGCCGGTGTTGATGATATCCATCATTTCTTCACCCATGTTGTCTCTCAGGGCAGCCATCTAGCTTTTACACCACTAGATATATCTATAAAAAATAAAAAACATATAACTATAAAATGGATCGAGTCATGTGCTTAAATTTAATTAAATAACTACACTCGAAATTAAAGTCTCCAAAGCATAATTTTGATTTCTTATTTTCTAGAAATCCATACACTAGTCATGCATATGCTATTTAATGGATAGAGCTAGGGGATTAAACTTAAATAATTATAGAATTTAGGGTTATTATTTACGCCGAGCTCTAGTTAGGGTTTGCATGTGCGGAACTTGATTAGGTATATATAAGAGTTTGGAGTGGAGCTCGACCGGGTTAGGATTAGGAGCGAGTTCAGGATATTAGGTTATATATATCATGATCTACATTGGTGTATATAAATATATCAAAATTTATGTCACCCTAATTATGAAGAATCAAATATATATAACTATAGAATTCAAGGTTATTATTTACGCCTTTGTTATGGTTTAGAGCGGAGCTCGGCCGGGTTAGGGTTTGGAGCAGAGCTTAGGATATTAGGATATATATCAACATTAATGTCAATATATCAAAATTCAGATATATATACCAAAAAATTCATATCACTAATAAAAATAATCTTTTCGATTGTGACGAAGATTCTAATATATTTCTACAACTATATATTGTAGTACACTACTACACTTTTTCTATAATTCATCCACTCAACATTTTTTCTATATATACATATATATTATATTTAAGTAAACTACTATATTTTCTATACACACTGTTGCTCACATATAGCACGGCGAGCACAATTATGTACCATGTTTAAGTTACTACAATATATAGTTACTTTTAGTATCCAAATAAATTAACTCAAGTGCTGATATATATGTACCATGCTTAAGTTAGCAAGTCTAAAAATTTTTATATATTTGCAACCAAGATGAGTGGTTTGAATAAATTTGCGTTCATCTGAACCATTATTAAAACTAGTTGTTTTTAAAGAAATGAATGAACTTTTGGTTGATATTTGAAGAAAAATACATTGAGTTAATACAATCATCTTGAAAATACTCTCCACCCTAGATATATCATGCACACAAGCACGGTAAATGGATAATAACCTGTAAATAAAGGAGATGAAAATTTTTCTTTTTGATACTAAATCATTCCTGCAAAGCAACAAGCAACAAAATCATTCCTGCAAAGCAACAAGCAACAAGCAAGTAGTAGCTGCCGCTCCCAATAGGACTAGCAGTTTCAGACTCTACTAATTGCAAGCATGATGGCGAGACGAGCACGAGCACAAGCACGGTGAGGAGATCGAGGACGACGAGCGTGGAAGATGGCGAGCGCGTGGAGCCGGCAATGACGAGGCACGCATGCGCGTAGAGCCAGCCATCGGGGACGAAGGACGAGCTCGAGGCATGGTGCTGGCCGAAGGTGATCTCTCGACGACGAGGATGAGCGCGTGGCGATGGGGACGATGGTGAGTGCTCTGACAAAGGGGACGACGATGAGTGCTCCAGTGCTCCAGTGAAGGGGACGACGAGGATGAGCATGTAGCGATGACAAGGAGGTAGGCGCGTGCGTGGACGACGACGACGACGGAGGCGGTTCCAGATCAGATCTGAGTGAGGGCGAGGACGACAGTGGTAGATTTGGATCTGTGCATCGCGCTCGGACGGGAGAGGCATGAGCCAAGCCACGGGTGGAGACGGCGAGAGAGGTGCGCGTGTGTGGAGGTGGTGCTGGAGGCGATGAGGAGCAGTGGCGGCGCGGTGGCTCTCGGCGAAGAACAAGAGATGATGGAGGAGGAAAGAGAGGAGGCGCTATATAGGGGGACCTTTAGTCCTGGGTGAAGCCACAGCCCGGGACTAAAGGTCCTTTAGTTTTGGGTGATGATTAGGTGAAGCCACAACCCAGGACTAAAGGTTCTTTAGTTCTGGGTGATGGTTAGAACTGAGACTAAAAGTCTGACCTTTAGTCCTGAGTACAGCTACGGCCCGAGAGTAAAGAGAATTTTGGTGGGCCGCGAAAACACAACCCATCTTTAGTCCCGGGTGGTTGATCGACCCGGGAGTAAAGGTGAGCTGTAGTTTGGCTTCCCGCCGGTTTCTAGAAGTTTTTCCTTTTTTATATATATTTTTATATAAATATGTAGAGAGTTGTTAATTGCCTAGTAAATAAAATATTAGCAAAAAATTACAAAAAGAATTCCTAGACCTGGTTTTGCATTATTATACATAAGAAAAATCTGTAACCTAAACTCTTTTGTTTTACCGTATAAATATTTAACATAGTGTAAATAATAATCATAATTTTCACCATGCAAAAATGTACTACTTAATTAAAATCATTAAAACTATTGCTTTTCGACAGGAAATTAGTTTTCACATCTTATTGACGTTGAAAATTCATTTAAATCATAGAAAATATGAAAACACGATAAAAAAATCTGAAGTAACAATTATTACATAATAGGTCTAATACATCACCGTATCAAGCCGGGACAAACAATTTTTTTCACTAATTTTTTCACATCAGATGCATTGCTTTTGCTTTTTGCTTTGTGCGACATGGAAATTCCACCATCAAACAAAAATTTAATCTGAACATAGAAAAAAAAAGAAAACACCTAATAAACATCTCTGAATTCACAATTATTACATAATACCTCTAATACACACTATTAAACATCACTATATATATATCAAGCGAGCATAGTAGTGAACTTCTTCTTAACGTATATCCCTTGGTCATGATCGTGCCGTAACCATGGAGTGTCCTCATTATTTAGCTGGATGCTTGGGTCTTTGTACACTGTGAAGGGTAGAATTCGGTCATCCTTTTCATAATCTTCTCATATGTTTGACTTGTCTTCAATTCAGATGATGTTTCTTTTCTCTAAAAGAACTATGTGGCGCTTTGGCTCATTGATTGGGTCGTTGTTGTTTTTCTCTCTCTTCGGTTTTATAGACATGTCCTTAACATAGAACACCTGATTCACATCCTTGGCAAGAATGAACGGTTCATCTTTGTACCTAATATTGTTGAGGTCCACGATTGTCATTCCATACTGGTTGTCGACTGGTACCCCGTCTCTAGTCGCCTTTACCCATTGTCACTTGAACAAAGGTACCTTAAAAGTAGATGCATAGATTAGTTTCCATATCTCCTCTATGCGGCCATAATATATTTGCTTATTTCCATTAGGGTTGGTGGCATCTATGCAGACACCACTATTTTGGTTGGTGCTCCTTTTATCTTGAGCTACTGTGTAAAATGTATTCCCATTTATCTCGTACCCTTTGTATGTGAGGATATACCACGATGGCTGCCTAGCCAACAAATATAATTGCTCATCAATACTCTCATCACCCTGACATTTTTTTCGCAACCAGTCACTGAAAGTTTCCATGTGCTAACGCGTAATCTAAGCTTTAGACTTCCCTGGAAACTCAGATCGGAGCAACTCTTTATGTGTCTCGATATACGGACCCACCAAGGAGGAGTTTTGCAGAACTATGTAGTGTGCTTTATTAAAATAATTGTCCTGCGTACCAATATATGTTTTCTTCCCTAGTGTCCCCTTTCCACTTAGTCTCCCCTCGTGTCGTGATTCAGAAACACAAATCGGGTCAAGGTCAGGAATGAAGTCAACACAAAACTCAATGACCTCCTCTGTTCCATAGCCTTTGGCGATGCTTCCTTCTGGCCGAGCACGGTTGTGAACATATTTTTTTAGGACTCGCATGAACCTCTCAAAGGGGAACATGTTGTGCAGGAACACAGAACCGAGAATGCTAATCTCCTTGACCAGGTGAACTAGGAGGTGTGTCATGATATTAAAGAAGGAAGGAGGGAACACCAACTCAAAGCTGACAAGACATTGAACCACATCATTCTATAGTTTAGCTAGATCTATTGGATCGATTGGCTTCTGAGAAATTGCATTGAGAAATACACATAGCTTCACGGTGGCTAGACATACATTTGGAGATAGAATTCCTCTTAATACAACTGGAAGCAATTGCGTCATGAGCACGTGGCAGTCATGGGACTTTAAGTTTAGGAATTTCTTCTCTGGCATATTTATTATACCCTTTATATTCGAGGAGAATCCAGATGGTACCTTGATGCTTGCTAGGCATTCAAACATGTTTTCCTTCTCTTCTTTGCTAAGAGTGTAGCTGGCAGGACTTAAGTAATGTCATCCATCATCTATCTTCTCTGGATGCAGGTTGTTTTGTTCTTTCAAACACCGCAGGTCCTGTCATGCTTCAAGTGTGTCCTTAGGCTTCCCATATACATCCATGAAGCCTAGCAGGTTCACACAAAGATTCTTCGTCAGGTGCATCATGTCGATCGCGCTACAGACCTCTAGGACTTGCCGATAGGGTAGCTCCCAAAATATGGACTTCTTCTTCCACATGGTTGTGTGACCGTCGGTGTCGTTCGGAACAGGTTTGCTACTATGTGCCTTTCCAAATACTACTTTCATATCCTTGACCATATTAAGTACATCCTCACCAGTTCGGTTGCTCGGCTTGGTCTGGTGGTCTGCCTTACCTTTAAAATGCTTGCTTTTCTTTCTTAGGGGGTGATTCGCAGGAAGAAATCGATAATGGCCAAGGTACATGACCTTTCAACATTTTTTCAAGAATATACCTTTAATGTCATCAAAATAGTGCGTGCATGCATTATATCCCTTGTTTGATTGTCCTAAAAGATTACTTAGAGCAGTCCAATCATTGATTGTTACGAACAACAATGCTCGTAGGTCAAAGTGCTCCTGTTTGTGCTCATCCCACACACATACACCTAGTCTATTCCATAAAAGTAGAAGTTCTTCAACTAGTGGCCTCAGGTACACATCAATGTCGTTGCCAGGTTGCCTTAGGCCTTGGATGAGCACTGACATCATAATAAACTTACGCTTCATGTATAACCAGGGAGGAAGATTATAGATACATAGAGTAACAGGCCAAGTGCTATGACTACTACTCTGCTCCCCGAAAGGATTCATACCATCCGTACTTAAAGCAAACCTTAAGTTTCTTTCGTCATTTGCAAACTCCAGGAATTCTCTATCGATTGCTCTCCATTAGGACCCATCAGCAGGGTATCTCAATATATTGTCTACCTTATAGTCTTATTTGTGCCATCGCAACAACTTTGCATGGTCTTTGTTTCCAAACAGACATTTCAAGCGTGGTATTATAGGAGCATACCACATAATCTTGGCAGGAATTTTCTTCGTGGGATGTTCACCCTCAACATCAGTAGGGTCATCTCGCTTGATCTTATACTGCGATGCATGACATACCGGACATGCATCTAACTTCTCGTACTCCTCGCCACGGTAAAGGATGCAGTCATTAGGACATGCATGTATCTTCTAGATTTCTAATCCCAAAGGGCAGACTGCCTGTTTTGCTTCGTACGTAGTGGCGGGCAATTTGTTATCCTTCAGAAGCATCTTCTTTTGGATTTTCAGTAACTCCCCAAATTCCTTGTCAGATACACCATTCTTTGTCTTCTATTACAGCAATTCTAGTGTGGTACCCAACTTTTTCTGCCTCGCATCATAAGTTGGGTATAGCAATTTCTTGTGATCCTCTAGCATGCGCTCAAACCTGATCTTCTCCTTTTCACTTTCGCATTCTCTTTGTACGTCACGAATGGCTTGACCAAGATCATCAGCGGGCTCATCTTCTACCCCTACCTCTTCTTCAGCTTTCCCCATTGTAGTATTATTGAAGGCACCATATTCAGCAATAATGTCATCATCGTCCTATTGTTCTTCTTCACCTTCTTCCATTACAGCCCCCGGTTTCTCCGTGCTTCGTCTAATAAATATAGTTTAGCATGAAACCCGACTTCAACAAGTGTGAATGAAGAATCCTTGAGCTAGCATATTCCTTCAAATTCTTACATATGGCACATGGGCAGCACATGAAACCATCGTGTTTGTTTGCCTCGGCTACACGTAAGAAAGAATGCACGCCCTTAATGAACTCTTGGAGTGGCGATCAGCATTATATATCTAATGCCGGCTCATCTGCATTACATGACATACATACCATATTAAAACTTAGAACATAATTAGTTAATTATACGACATGCATGTCACCACACAAGGTATTAATTTATGAAAGTCTCGCTACAATGTAGACAATCCCAACTACCACTAAAAAAACTAAAGCTAAAATACACTTCAGCAGCATAAGGATTTCGCGACTAATCCCAACTAAAATAGAAAGATCATGCGTTTGTTTAGTATCTATGGGCTTCTTTCGCAGGATCACTGCCTCATCAGCCACCGTAGCCGCCTGTGCAAGAGAGTTTTGCACGTATTCAACATACTCTTCTTTCCAGTACCAGCCTGAACATTCAGTGCCATTCCACTGAAATTAAAACAAAAAATTAGAACTTTAATCACAATCATCATGAAAATAAGTATAAATTAACCATAATCATCAAATGCGACAAAATAACTCATATTGTGATCCAGACACTTATAGAAGATACGGCCTTTGTTGGGACACACATTTCTCACCCGGTACTCCATCACAATCTTCTCCTCACACTTGCCGCATGCAATGAGAGGGAGGTCCGGCCTCAGTCGCTTTGGAACCCGATGAGAGGCCGAGGACCCGGAAGCAGTTGTCATCTACTCTCTATACTCATTTTACTATAATATAAATTTCTCATTTTATAAACAAATAAAATTAAAAAAACTCTAAAATTCTCTATATCTCTAAACCATGAAGTGTATTATGCATGCAAAAAATAAAAGCTGAATACTAGTTTTAAATAACTACTTTAACCTTCCTTCATCCAAATATGCAAACTTTAAAGTGATTTTGAGCTTAAATGGCTTACAAATAAAAAAATCCATCATAAAAAACCATATATATATATCTAGTCCACAAAATGAGATATGCTATAGATGAAACATGAGAGTATAAAGTTGGTAACCTTTAGAACCGAAGAATCGATGGAGTAATCGAAGAAATCTTGTGATTACCGGCGATGAGGAAGAAGAGAGACCGACGATATGAAGCAAGAACACTGAGCTCGAAGTGGCTCGGGCTCGGGAAGAAAGAAGGGATATATAGGAGGGGACCTTTAGTCCTGATTGGAGACAGAAACCGGAACTAAAGGTTCCTTTCTAGTCCCGAACGGAGCCTCCAGCCGGGAGTAGATTTTTACTCCCGGTTGGAGGGACCAACCAGGAGTAAAAGTTAACATTTAGTCCCGGTTGGTAGCTTCAACTGGAACTAAAGGTCCCCTGCAGCAAAAGCCTGCTGCAGTAGCCATTGGGTAGGGACCTTTAGTCCCGATTGCTACCAATCGGGACTAAAGATTTCTCTAGTCCCGGACGCGAAAAATATCGAAACTAAAGCTAAATTTCGAAGTGGATCAAAATTCGTTTCTCTACCGTGCTAGAACCCTTTGTTAACTTCATTAGTCATTACGTCTTATATAACTGTTGTGCTCCTACCGTGAGTGATTCATGATGTTTCCGACATGTTAGCAGCAAAGTGCTTTTACTGCGTGTCTGCGTTGTGCACCGGACCTCTGCGCACAAACCAAACCGGAGAAGAATTAGCGACAAACTGCTCGGTGCTCTGCTGGGTCGTTGCTATAGTTTTGAGTGTTTGATGCAGGGAAACAACAGGGAAAGAGAAGTGGCTAATAAAGGTTCGCAAACCCATGGAGGCATGGCGCATGCTCTGATCCCTTCTCCCTGCTTTGCTGCTTCCTATTACCCGAGACCCGAGCTCGTCCTCGCCATCGATTTTGTATGAGATACGTGTGTGTATTTGAAGTGGCCATGCAAAATAAGTACGCTGGGGAATGATACTAGCAAGGGCGTTGCTAGCGCCCGGACGCATGCACAGTCCGTCCGTCTTGCTCCAACTCACACGCGCATCCTGCCCTTGACGCTACACCAGCCGCTCCTCGCATCTGAACGACCACACAGCCCGCCACCGTCCGCCTCGCCCCCGCCTCGCACGCACACCTTGCCCCGTCGCTACGCCCACCACTCCTTCTCCCTGACCCCCTCCTCTCTCTTCGCGTGGGTGGGACCCAGGAACTGCCCCCCTGCTCGGCGCGCCCCATCCCCCGGGCCTGAGTCGTGCACCCATCAATCACCGTGCCCCCGTGAAACACTTGCAACATGAAACACTTAGATGCAACATACAACTGGCACAGATGAAACTTTTGAAACATATTGTTGCAACATATGTATGAAACATACGCAACATCCAAGTAAAACACTTTGCAACATGTGTGTGAAACATATAAAACATCTAGATAAAACATTTGCAACACGTGTGTGAAACATATGCAACGTCCAGATAAAAAACTTACTGCAGCATACATCTAAAATAAATGAAACATTTTAACAAACGCTTGTAACATACCTATGAAACACTTGCAAAATATGTGCAATATCTCGATCTACTTTTGCAACGTCCATATATAACAGCTGCAAACATATCTCTGAAACATTTGAAACGTTTAAAACATATATTTGCAACATAAGAGAGGAGGAAGGCTAGGGCGTGTCAATTCCGGTCGCCAGGGTGGGAATGTGGGATCCGACGGCGAGCGAAGGCGTGCTACTACCACCAACAACAGCAGCACCGGCCTTGGCTCAGCCAAGTGGACTGAGCGTGCTACAGGATGGAACGGGCGCGCGGCGCTCGGCCGAAGCGAGGAGCGAGGTGAGCGAGGAGCGAGCGGTACAGGTGGAGCGTGTGACGGGCGAGAGAGAGGAGCGAGGAGCGAGCGGTACAAGTGGAGCGTGTGACGGGCAAGAGCAGGTGGGGCGTGCAATGGGCGGGAGCTAGAAGCGAGCGAACGGCACACAATGGAGCGTGCGATGGGAGAAGACCACAGCCACGAGAAAAAATGAGGCGCACGGCGTTCGGATTGGACGGATGCCTGTGGCGCTCGCTAAAACCAAGATCGGGAGTATCCTTTAATTTCTTGAGCATGCAAGCGAACAGAGCCACGGCGAGGAAGCGAGAGCCCGGGACGTCAGTGCACGCCGCCGCCGTACCAGCGGATTGAGTGGAAGTGAGACTTTGAGCTAGCAAAAACCTTGTGCCGACTGACTTGCGACACGCAACGCTAACCGAGAAAGGGATCTTCACGAATGACGACAGGTGGTGTTCGGAGCACGCACGCAATCTAAACGCGGGACGGCAAACTCTAGCATGCTCGATCTCATTCCATGCCTTCCCAACTTGTTCACCGTGCAACTATTCTCTCCCGTTTGTATGTAAGTTGCATGGCCTCTCTTTTGTTGGGTTCTTCGTGGAGAGCCAAACAAGACAAGTAATGTACATTTAATCTCGACGACCTTTATATTATTCTATAGTGTGAATTTTCGTCGTCCTTTCTTCATTCTTCGGCATCGGATGGTGTCAATTTCTAGAAAACTAAAATCACCGTGAGCCTCAGCGAAAAAAAGAATGAAACGCCAGTGTCTGGGATCGAAGCCTCAACTCTGTCACTGGCCGGTGGGCCTTGGCTCGTTATCTATACAAACCAAACCCGCGCTCCAGAGCACAGCGTTACACCTGCGACCTGCGCGCATTCACAGCCGCCGGCGCCACACGTGCCCGCGCGCACGGGCGCCACCACTCTCCCTTCCAGCTTTCCTCTGCCGGACCGGGCGGCACCCCTGCCTCAATGGCTGCCACCGCCACCATCGCCGCCCACCTCCCGCTGCGGGGCCCCGCGCGGCCTCCGTCCCGGCCATCCGTCGCCGCCGTAACCCGGTTCCGCGGCCGGCAGGAGCGGCGCGGCCTGGCGGCGACAGGCGGGAGGGGATTTGCCCGGGTTCGGGCGGAGGCTTTCTCAGGTGGTGGACGCGTGGGGCGGAGGGACCCCATGGTGCCGCCTTACAATGTCCTCATCACCGGCTCCACCAAAGGTGAGCGAGCAGCCCGGTGCTGGCGAGTTTTCGTTTAGGCCCCATTATTTATTGAGTTTGGCATGAAAGGCGGGGAAGGCTCCACGTCTCTGTTGCGTGCCTGTGTTGAGACTTGAGACGCAATGTGTGTAATTCGAAGAGAAACCGATAACTACTGAGGCCGAGGTATCAAAATGAATGCTTGCAGTATCGATCTTTTCACTCAAATCAATGGAAGCTTAAGCTTGGAACTCTGTATCGATTGAGTGAAAACGATTTGTACCTTCAACATTTGCTTCCTTTTGTAGACACTGGCTTCAAACAAACAAAACGGCACGCATATGAGCAAACAATTTGTACCTTCAACATCGATCCTACTCAACAGTTTTCTGTATTCTTCCGCAGGTATAGGATACGCGTTGGCAAGGAAATTTCTGGAGGCTGGTGATAATGTTATAATCTGCTCGAGATCAGGTATATAAGGAACTTTTCAGTGGTATTAGTATTAGCATGTTATGCACTGAAATGCACATTTAATGGCCTAGCATGCTTTTACAGTTTGCAAACTGTTCTGCATAGTAGCCCACCTCCTTTTTTTTTCTCTCTCTTTTCCATTTTGATGACAGAATGATTTATAATTACTTGCTGTGGGAGTGGGATGTGATCCATCTATTGCCATTTGACATTCCCTGCACTTTTCTGGTATTGTTTCACGAAAGGTTCTCAACGTTGGTGCTAGCTCTTTTAGATCAATGATCTGTCAATGAAGCAATGAATAATTTTAAGTCATTATGACTAACTGAATGTAATTAATAAACTTCTAAAAAAAGAGGATGAAAAAGACAGCATGAAATAAATTACAATTGATACCAGTTTAGTCTTTTCCTTGACATGCAGTCTATCCTCTACAGCTCACAAGGTAGAATCTGTGGTCAGTGACTTGAAGAAGGAGTATGGAGAGCAACATGTGTGGGTACCTACCGCTGAGCTTCTCGGTTCTTATTTTTTTCATTAATTCGTTTATTCATGAATTGTGTTTTCTTCTTGGATGTGACATAGAGTTGCACCTTTTGCTTCTTACTGGTGACTTGTTGCTATTTTATTGTCACAGGGAACTGTCTGTGATGTTAGAGACGGAAAGGATGTAAAGGCACTTGTGGAGTTTGCACGTGACAAACTTAAGCACATTGATTTATGGGTATGCATAGATTTCTTCCCTCACAAATAACTGCATGTGCATTAATCTTCACAGTTGTTCTTTCTGGTATAGAAACATGGAACCACTTGCAATGAAATGATACTGATGTTTACTGCATAATTTCTGCCAGACTTGAAACATTTCTTAATCAGGTGCATGAGATATTAAACATGACTGTGGCTTGTTTGTGGCATACTCTTCCCTAGGCACATCTTTCAGTTTCCTCCTTGATTGTTCTAACTTCATTTTTAAAAGGGGAAAAGATAAAATAAACTCGGCTCCTCTTGGACCAGTTTAGGTTTGTCTGAAACTCTGAATAGCAGTACAAATATGGTCTTTTTTTATATTTTTGTTTTGTGGTGCAGATCAACAATGCTGGATCAAATGCATATACATACAAACCACTTGTGGAGACCTCGGACGAGGCTCTCATGTAAGTTTTGTCCTATTTGAGGAAGCTTGGCAAATACACTTCTATCATTTGTGCTGTTAATATCAATGATTAATTGGCCCTTTTCTCTGATTTACTAGGGAAATCATCACCACTAACACCCTTGGACTGATGATATGTTGTCGTGAGGTATTAAACTATTAATCACGCTAAATATTAGTTTTCTTACTTCCAGTATGATGATCATGAACAATTATTTACTAAACATCGCATGTTTGCCATCTTAGGCAATAAATATGATGAGGAACCAACCTCAAGGTGGTCACATATTCAACCTTGATGGTGCTGGTTCTGATGGAAGGCCAACTCCAAGGTATGTGTTTCCAAATTCCAAATATCTAGTGTAATGTAATGTGGACACTACTACATGATTTTATCTTCATTTGAATTCACAAATTATACAATGCTGTTTAGTTTTGTGCAGTGCATAATATCGTCTTAATTTTAAACGCTGGTAGGATCAGAACTCTTACCATCCCTCTCCATATGTGTGTATATTGTAATTGACACTGTTTTGACAGACATATGAGCGGATCAGTAGTTTGGATAAGTGAAATTGGTTGTGAACAGAGACAGATAGCAAGCAAGGATAAACAAATTAGATTTTTATGGCTAATACTACTGTGAAATACTGCTATAGAACTCCAGGTTTTTGTTCTCAGATATATGATCTGAATTTTGGCTGATAATAACCAGATTTGCTGCATATGGTGCAACAAAGCGAAGTGTTGTGCATCTTACGAAATCACTTCAGGTAAAAGACAACCCTTTTTGAGGAACAACCTCAAATTCTTGGTTTTCTTTAGAAATTCCCAGTTACATAGGAGTATATGGTCATGATGAACATTTGATTTATTATTGCCTCATAGAACTGTTGATTTCCTTGAGACATGAAGACTATAAACTACACTGCAAATCCATAACAATTATTTTTCAGTGTCCAGAATTATCTGTGATTTATCGAAATCAGTTGGTATAGACTATGACTAGTTGCTGGAACACCACAGAAGTTTTTTTTAAAAAAAATCTTAAACAAGTAGAGTTTAACTGTTATGGCGCTTAGCCTTGCTGCGTAGGGCGTATGGAGGTGAGTGGAGAGGATGGGGGTGCTGGCGCTGGCGGCGGCTTGGAGCCGTGGTGGCGCTAGGGCAACTCGTGAGAGGAAGTGGAACAGAGGACGCTGGGCGCCCAAGGGTGTCAAGATGACACAATCCCAGGCTAATCTCATTAATTTGCAAAGTTTGATTCTTATACAATCTGACCCAACAACCTGACGCTAGAATTAAGGAAACTTCTAATCAAATCAAATCTAAACAAACTGATAGCTGACCAAGTCTGGAACCTTGGCCCCTGGCCGGTGGTGTCCGTGCTCAGCCACGTTGCTCCTTGGCTCGGCGTTCATACGTCTTGCCGACCATAACATCTCTCCCCCCTCGGGGAACAGCTCGTCCTCGAGCTGAAAGGAGGGGTGAGCTTCGCGAAACGCAGGGACTGGCTCCCAAGTCGCTTCAGACACCGGCATGCCCGCCCACTCGACGAGAACGTGCCACACGCCGCGGCGAAGTTCCGATCGGAGCACGCGTTCCGGGCGCTGCAGCGGCCGATCGTGGCGTAGAGGAGGCAGGGCCGGTGCAGCAGAGGACGGTGTACCCCGGAACGGCTTCAGGACGCCGACATGGAAGACGTCGTGGATGCGCGCGCCATCTGGAAGCTGGAGACGGTACGCCACCTCACCGACTTGGCCGATCACCTGGAACGGGCCGGCGTACTTGGGCGCCAACTTGCCCCTGCCCCCAGGCACCAGGTTCTTCATGTGGCGGTGAAGCATCCGAAGGAGAACCCAATCGCCGACGGCGAACTCGAGGTCGCGGTGGTTGGCGTCGTAGAACCGACGGGCATGCTCCTGAGCTTGAAGAAGACGAGCACGCACCTCCTCAAGGAACTCATCCTTGTTGGCGAGCAGGGTGTCCACCGCCTCCGTGCGCGCCTGCCCCGGGACATAGGGCAGCAAGTCCGGGGGAGCACGACCGTACACCACCTGGAACGGGGAAGTCTGGAGCGCCGTGTGGTAGGCCGAGTTGTAGCAAAACTCGCCCCATGGAAGCCAGTCGAGCTAGTCACGCGGCCGATCACCTGTCAAACATCGAAGGTACATGGTGATGGTTTTGTTGACGGCCTCGGACTGCCCATCTGTCTGCGGGTGGAACGTAGAGCTCATGCTGAGCTTGACGCCGGCGTGACGGAAGAGGTCGCGCCACACTTGACCTGTGAACACCGGATCACGGTCGCTGACGATCGACTCCGGAAAGCCGTGGAGCCTGACGATGTCCTGGAAGAAAGCGCGGGCCACCGACGATGCTGTATATGGGTGGCCGAGCGGAATAAAATGGGCGTGCTTCGAGAACCTGTCCACCACCGTGAGCAGCACGCTCTTGCCATGGACCTTGGGCAGGGCTTCGATGAAGTCGAGGGAGATGTCGGCCCAAACGCGCGACGGCAGGGGCTGCAGCAACCCGGTCGGATGAAGAGTGTCCATCTTGTTCCACTGACACACCGCGCAGGACCGCACAAAGTCGCTAACGACGCGGCGGTCGTGCTCCACGAAGAATTCCGTGCGGAGGCGGAGCAAAGTCTTCTGAATGCCCTCGTGGCCCCCCGTGTGGGCGAGCTGGAGGATGTCGTCAAGGAGCGGCGAGGAGCTGGGCACGAAGACGCGGCCCTTGTGCAGCAGCAGCCCTTCGCGGACGCACCAGGAGTCGCCGTGGTTCCCGGCGGCCACGGCGTCGCGGCGAGCCCGCAGGGTGTGGTCGGCCTCCACCTCCCGGCGCAGGTCGTCGAAGAGCCGGAAGGTAGGCACCGAGACAGCCGAGAAACAGGCTGCGGGCGCCCCGGAGAGAGCGGCCAGCAGCGGCTCCTCGCCATCCCGCCTGGAGAGAGCGTCGGCGACGACGTTGGAGCGGCCAGGGCGAAACTCAACCTTGAAATCATACCCAAACAGTTTGCTAATCCAATGATGCTGTGGAATTGTAGATAGACGCTGGTCCAGCATGAATTTCAAGGCGTAGTGGTCCGTCCGCACGACGAACGCTCGTCCCCAAAGATAGGGCCGCCAGTGTCGCACCGCCTGGACGAGGCCGATGAGCTCGCGCTCATAAGCCGCGACCTTCAGGTGGCGTGCTGCGAACGGGCGACTGAAGAAAGCGATGGGTGCACCGTCCTGGTGAAGCACCGCGCCGAACCCGGATCTCGAGGCGTCGCAGTCGACAACGAACGTGGCGGAGAAGTCGGGAAGGTGCAGCACCGGTGCCGAGGTGAGAGCGGCCTTGAGCTCGGAGAAAGCCGCATCCGCCGTGTCGGACCACTGGAAAGCATCCTTGCGGAGTAGCTGCGTCAATGGCGTCGCTATGACGCCGTAGTTCTTGATGAAGCGCCGGTAGTATCCGGCGAGGCCAAGGAAGCCCCGGAGACCGCGCGCCGCTCGTGGACGAGGCCACGACTACACGGCCGCCACCTTGGCTGTGTCCATGGCCACCCCATCCACCGTGATGACATGGCCGAGGTAGTGGACCGCGGCTGTGGTGAACGAGCACTTGGACTGCTTGAGGTGGAGCTGGTGCGCATGCAGGACGTCGAGGACGGCGCGAAGGTGCTCCGTCCACGACGCGCTGTAGATGAGGATGTCGTCGAAGAAGACGAGGACGCAGCGGCGGAGGAACGGCTTGAGGACGTGGTTCATGAGCGCCTGGAACGTCGATGGTGTGTTGGACAAGCCGAACGGCATCACCAGGAACTCGAAGTGTCCATGGTGTGTCCGGAACGCCGTCTTGTGTACATCTGCAGCCGCAACACGCACCTGATGATAGCCCGACCTGAGATCCAATTTGGTGAAGAACTTGGCACCATGCAGCTCATCTAGGAGTTCCTCAACAACTGGGATCCGGAACTTGTCCTTCACCGTCACGGCGTTGAGCGCCCGATAATCGACGCAAAACCGCCAGGAGTCATCTTGCTTCTTGACCAACAACACGGGCGCGGAGAACGGTGACGTGCTGTACTGGATGAGGCCGTGTTGGAGCATCTCATCGCACTGCCGCTCTAACTCATCCTTCTGCAGCTGCGGGTAGCGGTAGGGGCGTACCGCCACTGGCTCGGTACCCGGCTTCAAATGGATGTGGTGATCGCATGCTCTGGCCGACGGGAGCCCCACTGGCTCAGCAAAGACGTCCTGGTAGGCCTCGAGCAGGCGCTCCAGTAGGTCGCGCTCGGACCCTTTGTCGGTGTAGAGGTCAGTCGCGAACAGGGAGGCTGCTGGAGTCGCGGGCGGCGCGCCGACCCCAGCCCACACCACGCGGCGGCCCTGGAACGTGAAGGCCATGCACAGTGTCGCAAAGTCCCAGAGGATGGGCCCCAACGACCTCAACCACGTGAGGCCGAGAACCATGTCGTATGGCGCCAGCGGAATGGAGAAACAATCCACCGTGAAGCGCTCAGCGCTGATCCGAAGTTGCACACCGCGAGCGAGGCCTTGGCACTCGACGCGGTCACCGTTCGCGACGATGACGTGGGCACCGGCGCTGTCGGTGAACCAGAGGCCGGCGCGGCTGACGGCGTCGGGGTTGATGAAGTTATGCGTGGAGCCCGAATCCAGGAGCGCCGTGAACTCGTGGGCACCGATCTTGACGCGCAGCTGCATGGTGTCGCGTGCGCGGATGGCCGTTGCCGCAGACAGAGAGATCATGGGCTTGTCGGGGTCGAACTGCTGTTCCTCTGCCGGCGGGTCGTTGTCCGACTCTTCTGGCTCCTCCACAATGTAATCCGGAGCCTCGAGGTAGAATAGGCGGGCACATTTGTGACCGTGGACGAACGATTCATCACAATTATAGCACAGCCCCAGCTTGCGGCGTTCCGCCATCTCTTCCTGCGTGAGGCGCTTGAAGGATTTGGTGGCGTCCGTCGAGGCCCCTGACGAGCCGCTGGATGCCGACGGAGCCGGCAGGTCCCCAACCGGACGGCGTGCGGACCGCTGGGGTGCCGGTAGGGGTGGCCGCTGCGGGGCATTGCGCCGTTCAAAGGCTCGGGCCAAGTGCATGGCGTGCTGCAGGTTCTGAGGTTGATGGAGCTCGACGTCCACCCGGATATAATCTGGGAGACCCCCGGTGAAGAGCTTCGCGCGCTGCAACGTGGTCAGATCACCGGCGTGCGCCGCCCGGGCCTGGAAAGCTTCCATGTATGCGCCCACGTTCGCCCCGAACGGCAGGCGAGCCAGGTCCGCCAAATGGTTGGTGTTGAGGGCGGGGCCGAAGCGCTGCAAGCAGTAGCGGCGAAAGTCCGGCCATGAGGGTCGTCCGATGTCCGTCTCCAGGACGAGGTACCACTGCTGGGCGACACCCTTGAGATGATAGGATGCCATCCAGACTTTGTCCACCTCGCGCGTGAGTTGGCCCCTGAAGAATTGCTCGCATTTGTTGAGCCATCCCAGAGGATCCTCCCTCCCTTCGTAAGTTTCGAATGTGATCATGTGGTACTTCGGCACAATGGCGGCCTCGAACTCCGACGGGGGTGGTGGTTACGGCGGCGAGGGAGCCATGTGGGAGGAGGCCGGGGTCGGCATGGAAGCCATGGCCCTGAACCCTGGTATTGGCGACGGGGAGTGTGGGAAAGCGATCTGGGTGATCGGCACACCGGCGGACGGCGGCGATGGCGCCGGCTGGGAAGCCTGCGGGGCCGCGGCCGGCTGCTGTGGAGGCGGCGGCGCCGGGAGGGACAGCGGCAGTGAGGGTGACACCGACGCCGATGCGGAAGAGTCCGCGGTGCCTGCCGCGATCTCCGTGATCACCGGCGAGGAGGTCGCGGGCAGAGTCGGGATGCCCCCATACCCGGGCAAGCCGAATTGCGGGAACGTCGGACGCCCGTCGAGGGCAGAGAGCCGGGCGCCCTGATGCGCCAGGTGATTGTTCATGGCGGACATCTGGAGCTGCATGCTGGCGAGCATCTCTGCGATGGATGCCAGCGTTGGTGGTGCGGCGGCCGGCGTGGAGTTCACCAGGGCGCCGGTCGTGGTGACCAACGGCAGGGACACCCCGGAGGTTGGGACGATGGAGGAGGCGGGTGGGATCGGGGGCGCAGAGGCGTTGGTGGAGGCGGCCGAGGAATCCATTTGCGGCGAGGTCTCTGATACCAAATTGTTATGGCGCTTAGCCTTGCTGCGTAGGGCGTATGGAGGTGAGTGGAGAGGATGGGGGTGCTGGCGCTGGCGGCGGCTTGGAGCCGTGGTGGCGCTAGGGCAACTCGTGAGAGGAAGTGGAACAGAGGACGTTGGGCGCCCAAGGGTGTCAAGATGACACAATCCCAGGCTAATCTCATTAATTTGCAAAGTTTGATTCTTATACAATCTGACCCAACAACCTGACGCTAGAATTAAGGAAACTTCTAATCAAATCAAATCTAAACAAACTGATAGCTGACCAAGTCTGGAACCTTGGCCCTTGGCCGGTGGTGTCCGTGCTCAGCCACGTTGAGTTGAGTTTTCCTAAGTAGACACCACCCACCCACCCCAGACATCAATCCCCATATTATTTTGTCATTGTTGACAACAATAGTTAGCTGTAGCTAATAAGAAACATAATTTTATTTTAATTGCAGGCTGAATTGCAGATGAATGAAGTGAATAATGTGATGGTGCACAACCTATCGGTATGTAACCCCATCATTTCTTCTCTTGCCATAAATATTCTAGACATCTAAAAATTAGTCTGAACAGCATTTTAACTTTGTAAGCGACATGGCACGGTGGATAGTAGATTGATTATGACTTCTGAGAGTGCAAGGTACATGCATATATAGGCAAGGATGTGGAGGGTTTGGTTTGTAAGTAAGCCATCACCGAATATCCTTGCCTATCACTAATCACCTATCAATCTACCTCGGCGCACATGGTTTCGATGGCCTGCGCAGCATAGCACCCGTGGGCCAATAGGCCTAGCCACAATAAAGGCCTAATCACCTGTCTAACAGGCGTTAACGCACTAAAGTAGTTTAACTAGCTACTTTCTATAGGCTTTGGGCCATGCATAAATGCATGACTATCAGTTTGCATTCTGCCTCAGTAATCTATAAATAATGTTGAAGGAGCAATCATGCAAATTATATGTATATCATGTGCAGCCTGGCATGGTCACAACAGATCTTCTTATGTCTGGTGCAACTACAAAACAAGTAAGGATCAGCCCCGACTCATTTTCCTTTCGCCATAGTTAAAAGAATTCAGGGTTACTGAATTATGAACTTACTGATGCCAGGCAAAATTTTTCATCAATATATTAGCTGAACCTCCTGATGTGGTAAGAGTTTTATCATTATATTGTATTCTGGTGTATTGTGGTTGGCTCTTATTTTACAGCTTCCATGTGGCCAGAGTAGCAATGGCTCATTAATTGTTGTATGTATGCCTGTATCTGTTTTGTTGTGCGCCTGTGTGGAATGTGCAACCGTCTTATTTGAAAATGGATTTCCTAAGGACTCCTAGACAGTTCATTATTAAATGGATCAACTAGACCATTATCTTTGCTTACATTACAAAAGTTCCAACATGCTAGTGCTTAGTGATAGTGAGTTTAGTCATGCATACATTTATATCTGTTGACCTCTTCCCTAAGGAAGTAGTGGGCATGTGTATAGCCATCCAGTAGTTCCGATGTGACGATTGAGGACTGGGGATGCAAAATTCTGACCATTATCATACACAATACTACTTACCTTTATCACATAAAAAATATGTTAACAGATCACTCAATCCTATGTCATTATAATTATTGATTTTTCTATAACATATACTAAGGAAAATAATAGTCAAAACGAGTTTTGGAGACTGTATTGACTATTGACTGTCTAATGAAGAATTAAATAAAACCAGAGAGAGTAAGTTTTCAAAATCAGATTTCCACAGTTCAGTTCAGTTGAAGTACCTCACAATGTTTCATGGAGCATAACATGCATGGCTGGTTATGCAGCTTATGCTATATATGAACTGTAGGTTCATTTTTTCGCTAGATTTCTCTGGCTATTCAATTTAGGTAAGACCTACAGTTTTTTTAAGCTTCTGATAGGTAGAAAACTGCGCTGACCTGAGATACTTATTCATGTCTCACACTCACTGTTATAATAGGTTGCAGACTACCTCGTTCCGAACGTCAGAGCAATCCCTACCAATCAATCCATGAAGCCAACCTACATTCGCTTCCTCACAGGCTTGAAAGCCTACTCAAGAATTTTTTCTGTAAGAACTCTCCTGATCATGGGCGCTGTCTTCAATTATTCTTTGACATCCTGACAGCACCAATTCTCCTGCATCTGTAATTCACCCTCTACGATTTCACCTGCAGAGACTTGCTTTTGGTGCTCGAAGAAACAAGTATGTTACTGAGGATTAGTTGTCCGTGCTGCCAGCTTCCAACTGAAGAGATTAGGAACAATTCTTTTCAATAAGCATCACTTATTTTTCTCAGAAGATGGAATGTATTACAGATGTCATCCATGAGAACACAGTGATGTACTCTTCTGTACAGTAGTAGCAATTTGATTACCTTATTATAAATACTGCTGATAATTTATCATCCTTGTGCATTCTATGTCTGTACAAATTTCAAACCATACTTGGACAAGATTGGCTGAAATTGTATTATGCCTGTTCTAGAGCAGATCATGATACATCTATGCACCAGATTGAACATACTCTACCTGGTTACTTACCAGAATCTCTGCAGTCCTTTGCCTACTTACTCCACTTGCAAGTGGATGCAATGTTAAAATTATGACCTAACTGTTTGATTGATGTACTATCTTTCTTCTCCTTGTTTTTTTTTTTGAAAAGTATGCAGATAGCAGGACAACAAGATAAGGCACAACTACCTTGATGTGAAGAATTTCCACTAATGAATCCCATAAAGGCTTGCTATAACTTCACTCACATGTCAAGCATGCTGCTTGCCTAATAAGTCGACCTCAGCATTAATCACGGTACCAAAATTATCATTTGCAGTGTTATGTTTCTTTGTTATCACATCCACTCATGATTTTAATAAATATGAAGAACTTCCACTAATGAATCCCATAAAGGCTACATGTGCTATAGAAAGAGCACCTCATGACATCATGACATATCTGTAATTAACATGGGACAACCACTCTTCTTGTTTTCTTGTCATTTTGAGAAGCCTGTACTTCCGTGCCTAACTTTCCTTCTATGAACAGCCACTGTGATGATGGATAAGACACTGTGTAGTGAGTGTATAGCGTCTCTAGTCTCTTACAGGGAGATCTATATAGAGGGGGGTGATATGCTTTCTAGTTCAGGACATCATTCCTCACCCTTCTAGTTCTCCCTGGAAGAAAGGATACACCCTCAATTCCTTTTGCTTCCTAAGTTCTCACTGGAAGAACAGAAGGCTAAAATCATTTCGCTTCATCACATATATAGGTATGATTACTAATGTTTTTCTCTTCCGCAGCATTTGGCTTCTGTTTAATCTCAGTTTTCCCTTTTGGAAATCTTTCAGTGTCCACTTTTACTCAGATAACAGTGGGGGCTCGGGTAAAAAAACACTTTTAATCATAATATACACAAATTGATGGGTTCTGTCTTTTTAATTACAAAAGGCAAACTGCTTGGTTTCCTTTATCTTTACTGAATATGCCTGCTTTCTTTCTCATTCTGGAATGTCTCAAGAATGCTGTATTTCCGTTAGTGATAATGGAAATGGGGTTACCTCCAGTTCTAAAAAAAAATTGTGAGATTGATTTTCAGAACAATGGTGAACAATAAACCAGAACAAAGCAATGATGTTCCTGACATGTCAAGCATGGTGGCTTCTCGCATTATCTGGGCAATGCAACCAACAAGGAGTTTCTTGCGGTGGTCTGATGATCTCCATATGATCTTTGTGAAAGCCGTGGCATATCAAGGCGGACCCCATGGTTTGGCTTCTTGACATTTGATCATACCTTGATTTGATCTTTGGGGTGACGGGCTCCCTTTTTCGTCCCTTCAATCTTTTGTTGTTCTATAAAGCTGATGCTGTGTCATGCAATTTGTTACAACCTGTAGAAGCTAAACCGGCTGCCCTGCAGAAGACAATGGAAGCTATGGGGGTCAGAGGATGACAAGTTGGGTTAAGCTAGAGTTGAAACCCACCAAGAGCCCCAAGTTACGGTTCAGACACTTCAATAGCTGCTTTCCAAGCACTCCTATTTAAACGTAGATCTCTATGTATATCCAAGCTTTCAAATCTCTTTTTATTGTCTCCCCCTGTCAATTTCGGTCTTCCTCTACTTTTTCTCATATTATTAGCTTGGCTTATAACTCCACAATGCACTGGTGCCTCTGGAGGTCTCCTTTGGACATGGCAAAACCACCTCAACCAATGTTAGACAAGCTTTTCTTCAATTCGTGCTACCTCTAGGCAATCACGTATATCATCGTTCCGAACTCGGTCCATTCTTGTGTGACCACAAATCCATCGCAACATATGCATTTCTGCAACACTCAGTTGTTGAACATGTTAAATCTTTGTAGGCCAACATCCTGCTCTATACAACATAGCCGGTTGTCGGTGTTTCGTACAAGCACCGGCAAGTAAATTTATAGTAATGCGCGTTAGGCTCGGATGGTGCGCTAAAGGACACAAGATTTATACTGGTTCGGGCCGAATGTCCCTATGTCCAGTTTGTTGCTGCTCGTGTTATTAGCACCGTGAACGGTTTGTAGTAGGGGGTACAAATGATCGAGAGAGGGACTGGTTCCAAGTCTCTGATGGAAGGGTTGAAAGGAGGCCAAGAGCTTTGTAGCAGCTTGACTATGTGTGTGTCTTATGTTGTTCGGTCAAAAGTCCGTCCTTTTGATGGGGGAAGCGCATCCCCTTTTATAGATGAAGGGGCTGGCTTTACAAGGATGAGGGCTTTATCTAGTCTTGTGGCTCACGTCTACGCGGCCTGGTTCTTCATTCTGATGAGTGCGAAGGAAGATAAGCGCATACAATACTGTCGATGCCTCTGTAGAATGTCAGGTTGGTTACAGAATGCTGCCCTGCGCAGGGTATGGGTTGCAGCACGGTGGTTTGATTTATGAGCCTCCCCAGCCTTGCTCCGCACGCCTTCTGGTTCCTATGAGTCTTTGTCGGAGGGACGCGGGGTCGGGGTCCGGAGTAGCGCCGTGGGCAAGCTGTCCTGACTTGGTGGACCTGAGGGGTCGGGAAGCGGGCTCCGCTCCCTTGGGTCCATAGCGTGGTGATGGAAAATCCGTCGTTCGTGGAGATAACAAATTCTTTTCTGGAGCGTAGCGGTTGTCGTATATCTCTGTCGGGTTCCGTGTCCCAGAGCTGAAGGCGGCGCCTACAACTCTACAGGGCGAGGAGCACGCACCTGTAATACCTTTCGGGCTCTGTGGCGCCCAGAAGGGTCTAAAGCACCTGTCCCATCATTTCTTGGCAGTACTTTTCCTGCTAGGGCCCAGGGTATGGTCCTTGGAGCCATGGTTGACCCGAACGTCTTGTCCTGCCCTGTACCCATCATCATAAGGGAATGGAGAGAAGTTATCAGGTAAGATGAAACCAATCTTTAGATATCGAGCAGGGCGAGGCTTGTTCCTGGCCGTCGGGTGAAGCAGAGACCAGTCCTTATCTCTTGGGCGAGACCGAGCCCACCCCTCCGGGGTCGGATGAGGTGGAGTCTATCCCTCAGCCCTCAGGCGAGACCGAGCCCATCCCAAAGGCATCGGGCGAGACAGAGACTAGCCCTGAGCCCTCGGGCGAGGTAGAGCTATCTCAAAGGCGTCGGGCGAGGCAGAGTCTATCCCTCAGCCCTCGAGCAAGACCGAGCTTGCCCCGAAGGCGTCGGGCGAGGCGGAGTCTATCCCTCAGCCCTCGGGCGAGACCGAGCTTGCCCCAAAGGCGTTGGGCGAGGTGGAGTCTATCCCTCAGCCCTCGGGCGGGACCGAGCTTGGCCCAAAGGCGTTGGGCGAGGTGGAACCAAACTCCTGTCATTCGAGCAAGAGACGTTATGGCGCCCTTATCCGTCTAGAAGTTTTTAACGCTCGGTGGTTATTGGTTCCACCATCTAGGGTACCCTGGTATTAGGTCCCCGACAGTAGCCCCCGAGCCTCTAGGTGATTTAGATAGAACCGCCTGGAGGGTGTTTTTGATTTCATCGGAGTTATTTTGCCAGAGGGTGCGCGCGAGCGCACTCGATGGGTGTAGCCCCCGAGCCCTCGGGTGATTCGAGCAGGGTCGCCTAGGGGGTTGTAACGGACCCTTCGTGGGTAAGGTTGAAGGACTTAGTTTTTTGTCAGCCGGATATTTTTTTGAGGGGGTCGTGGTATCTCGTTTGCGGGGATCTCATTCAGGGCTGACCTATTTTGGGCTTGTCCGTGGACCGAGATCCCAGTAATACTTGCGCCCTTGATTTCGGATCGTTCATGGACCCGTCCTTAGTTGGGCCAGCCACCGAGCTTCTGGGCCCTAGGTGGGCCAAAATAGAAAAAATCTTTGTGACCTGCCTTTCCCAGGTGGGAAGAGAGTCCGGATTTGCCTGGGGAAGGCGAACCGTCCACCATGATTTTTGGTGGGAAAGGATAGGGACTACGGGCGCGTGTCCCACGACACGACGCGGCGGTGCGCGTGGTAGGCCCGGAGATCGAGGCGGATGGTTGCCCTTCTCACGTCCGTCGCCCCTATAAAACCACATGGTTTGCCCTCAAGGTTCCGTATTTCGCCCCCTTGCCTTTGCGTCTGAAACATCCGCCGCCAATCGCCCCAGCCTCCTGCGCCCGCACCACCACCGTCGATCGGCTTGCATCCGTGTTGTAGCCGCCGTTAAGCTTGCGCCTGCCTTTCTCCCCAATTGCTTTAATGGAGTTGTGGGGCAGATCTAGCATCACCTCACGGCGTTTGGAGGGCCTCGTCCGCCGTGGCCTTCTCCACCCACTATCCGTCGTCCAGGAGTGGCTGCTACCTGGCGACGAGGGTGAGCCGGTGCCGCCCGAAGGGTATGTCGTTTCTTTCGCCATCTTCCATGAGCGGGGATTTGCAGTACCCGCGCATAGATTCCTTCGGGGGCTACTGGATTATTATGAGGTGGAACTGCAGCATCTTACTCCCAACAGGGTTCAACATATGGCGGCGTTTGTTGCCCTGTGTGAGGGTTTCCTAGGGATCGATCCCCATTTTGATCTGTGGCGGTATTTCTTTACCATTAGTTTGTCGAAGAGGAAGATTGGGGGGAAAGATGTGAATGCGCCGATGGGATGTGCCAGCATTCATCTGCGCCATACCTGGTCGAGGGGTTACCCATACATGCGTCTGGCGACATCCAATAAGGGATGGCACTCGTAGTGGTTTTATGTTAGGGATGATGTGAGTGCCACCCTACCGAGGTACACTGGACGCCTTATTGAAGATGCTCCGGAGTTGTGGGGCTGGGGCGTCCAGTCCAAAGACAAGAAACACCTCTCCGACCTTCTTTCCACCCTCCAAGCCCTGAAGGATCGGGGCGTAAAGGGGATGGGGATTATCGGCTCCTATCATGCAAGGAGGGTGGTGTCGCTGATGGCGCGCGTGCTTTCCCTGCATCGGATGATGCCCGAAATGTTGTTCGAGGGGACGGTGCTTGTTGACGAGGCGCTCCCTTTTTTGGAAGTGGCACAGTGCATTAAGGAGGCGACGGAGCCGACGAAGGATTCCAAAGGCAGCGTCCTCGACATTGTGTATCCGGTGCCTGGACATCCCCCAATGTGGCCGGAACCTGAGTTCTTCGAATTCGTAAACCCTCTTCTCCCGTGCTCTTTTCTTTTTCCTGAATCTCTATTTTTTTATACTTGCTTTTGTGACATTGGGACCAATCGAGGGGGCTAGTCTTCAAAGATAGTCCGGTTCCGCTGCCGAAGGACAAGGCCATGGTGGCGGCGAATCGACTCGCGGCCAAGCGGGACAAGAAAGCTAGGGAGCAGATGAAGAAGGCGAAATGACTGAAGTAGGAGGCATGGGATCGAGGAGAGGACGTGAGCAGTGAGGATGACGACGACGATGACGATGAGGTAGCCGTCGGTGTGGATTGGGGCGTCCTGGAGGACGAGGACACGCTGACAAGTGGCCACCCATCCGTGCAGGGACCCTTCCCGTTCCACACGGAGGGAAGTGAATTGGTGAGGTCGGTGGAGGCCGGCGAGTCCACCGCTTCCCACGGCGTGCCGGCCGAGGACCGGTGGATGGAGGAAAGCGGGCCTGCCACTGCTGACCCTGAGGTGATGGTGGAGGGGAGTGGCTCTGGTGCCACGCCCCACGAGACGGGGGACGGGAGTGGCTCTGGTGCCACGCCCCATGAGACGATGGAGGGGAGCGGCTCTGGTGCCATGCCCCACGAGATGATGGAGGGGAGCAGCTCTGGTGCCGCGCCCCACGAGACGATGGAGGGGAGCGGCTTTGGTGCTGCACCCCACGAGGTGAGCCCCCCTGCCCCAGAGCAGGGGGCAGGCTCGAAGCGGTCCCACCCAGACGAGTCGGGGCAGGGATCTAGGGATCCATTCCCAAAACACTTTCGCCGGCCGAGGACGTCAACGTAAGCTGCTGATTCCCTTGTTTTCATCCTTTTTTCATTTCTATTTTGACCTAATGTCTATTACCTTTGTGCAGGTTCTTGCGGATGGGTCACCCCCTGGGGCTGGTGCCCAAGAAGAGCCTCGCCATTCAAGTGGGACGGATGGCATCGCCTGGCGTCACCCCTGTTTCGGGCAGGAGTGGTGCCGATGTTGGAGCCACGTTGGCTGACCCGATGGTGTCTGTGGTGGCACCCACGCCCGCGGTGGTTACCGAGTAGGCGGCTTCCTCCATGGCGAACGTGGTACAGCCGGCCGAGGGCCGCATACCGCCAGTGGAGGTAGTTGTGACCGTGCCAAGCCAGGATCAGCGGGGCGCAGCCGTGATGGCGCTCGAGGGCGTAGTGCAATCCGCGCCACCGGAGGCCCAGGTGGATCCACCCGTGGCGCTCAAAGCGGCCCAGGAGGAGGATCTGGTCGGAGGGCCCTCGGGCATCGTGGCGGTGGTGCCGCATAGGATCAGGAGGGAGCCACCCCCGGCCCCCTTGTTGAGAGGCAGCTGCTCCCCCGTGCGGGGGGGTGCCGCCACTCTAGTGGACGGCCACCCAGGATCTGATGGCGGCCCTTTTCTCGCTCGATGATCATTCCAAGAGCATGGAGCGGGAGGGTCTTGACGTCAGGATCTCGACTATGCTGGACGCCCTGGACCAGGCCAGAGGAGCCCTCCGTGAGATCGTTATCCCTACTACTCAGGTATTTGCTTGGTTTTCTTCTTTCTTCGCATGTTTTTGTGTTTTCGTATTTCTGATACCAGTCTTCTTCCTCTTTAGATTCTTGTTGCTCGTAGTCAGAATAAATCCTGATTCCTCCATGAGCAAAAGGCAGAGTGGGATCACCTTTCCGAGGAGGCCCGACTGTGAGTAGATATGGGTGCACAGCTTGCTGCCGCTCAGGAGTGAGAGGCCCAGGCGTGTCAGGACGTGGAGGAGGCCCATGGGATGTTTGAGGATTTGTCGGTGAGGTCAAAGCTAGATGGGGAGGAGATCGCTAGGCTCTGAAAGGAGTGAGACGAGCTGCTATAGAGGAATGCCGTGGCTAATGAGAAGGCCGGCGAGATCTTGAAGGAGCTGGAGATGGAGCGGGACCTCAGGCGGAAGGCCAAGAGTAGGGCCACGACCTTTCAGCAAAAGGTGGACGAGGACGTCGAGGTGGTCTGCTCTCTCTAGGCGGATCTCGGTGACGCGGTGAGCCGAAGGTTGAGCGCCGAAAACGTGTCTGTCAAGCTAGAAAAAGAGCTTGCCCATGCACGAAGGGCCCTTTAGGCTGAGAGCAATGAGCATGATCTTCTGCAAGCTACGGTCGGGGTGGTCCTTGATGCCCTAAAGGTGGTGGAGCCGGTGGAGACCAGCCCGCTCACAGCTCGTGCCGCAGGTATCATGGCTCGGGTGGGCCAGCTCGAGGAGAGTGCTTTTCACGCCGGGATCACCCAAGCCTTCACCGTCGCCCATGCCCATTACAAGAAGGAAATCAACCTAAAGGTGATGAGCGAAGGTTTCCCGTCCACCTATGAGGATGATGAGCTGGAGGCAATGGAGAAGATGGTTGCTCCCTTTGCGAAAAACCTAGCGGATAATCTAAAAGAGATGGTTCTCCCTTCGCGGGAGTAGTTAGTCGAACAATTTTGAGAACAACTTATATGTAATATGTGAACAAGTGTCGGTATTTTTGAGTCTGGACGCAGTTTTGTGATTTTGCTTCATAATTTTGTTTTGTTTTATTTTTTGCGATCTTACCAATCTGTTCCCTCAAATCTTGCCGTTGGTCTTGATGCGAGGAGATTGTTTCAAAAGCAGGAAGGGAGGTAGCCGTACCTTAACCAGCCCCTGAGTAAGGTCCGACCCCCTACATTTGCTGGGCTCGGGGGTTACTAGAGACCGGAACCGTGGTTTTGGTGATAGGGTCGATGAAGTCCTTGGATGGCATTGCAATATTCCCCGCCCTGTCTTCCAACAGAAATCCCCAACTAGGGACTCTATGGGCTCGGCAAGGTAGGGCCTTCGAACCTGTGTCCCTGTATTGATTGGCTCAAGCCCTCGGGCCTTGTCAGGGTCTGATAGGGGTCGGCCATAATTTGCGTGTCACCCCGTCCTCGATTTTCGCAATTGGAGGGGCTGAGTAAACGACACTTGCCTCGACGGCTCGAGTATCACGCTCAACGAGCTCACTAACGGGTATGTTCGTGTGAAATCTAGGTCCATCATTTGCTGATAGGGTCGGTAGAGCCCTTTGGTGGCACTCCACAACTTCTTAACCCGCCTCCCGGCAGATGCCCGGGCCGTTCGATAGGCTCAGGCGGCTCGATGGCCTCTCCTCGATGGAGATTGTATGGGTTTGGCTCGGGGTTAGAATCGAACGAGAAAAGGTTGAGACGTCCCTGTTCGCTTCTGAGCGGGGTCGGGCAGGGCCGCTGGGGCTTGTCTCAGTTATTTCTCCCTAGCTCTGTTCGGCACGAGGCAGCCTCAAGCCCTTTGCAGGCTGGCCTTCGAACCTTGGCCTACTGCCGCCTATATCGAATGAGGTGACGACCATTTCGTGATGCGACACGAAGCGTTGGGATGTTTTGCATATGTATAATATAATTGAAATGAAGGCGGGGTCAGTAACGTTACCTTGGCGGTATGAGTGATAGAAAGCTCCTACCAGATGTGTCCATGCGGGGTTCGGGCCCTGATGTTTGCGATGAGGTTGGAGTAACCTGCATAAGAATCGCTATTCTTTGTTTTTCATATTTCGGTGGCGGTTCGAGCCATTTAATTAACTTGGGCAACCTGACAGCTTCTTCTTTGGGGGAGATTCTGTAGGCGGACCCCTCCGAACCCTTCTTGAGAAGGCAAACATCGAAGCTAGAGACACGAGGGGCGTTGAGCATGATTTTTCTGGTGAATAGAAACACCGTAGCTATCGAGGCGTAGGGTCTGCTAGTTCGTCCAGTTTTACTCAAAGTTTTATGCCCATATTTCGCGCCCCTGGTTTCAAGCGTACGGAGGGGTTGGGTGAGAAGGATGTCTAGACTGGTGGATATCCTCAGCAGCCCCCGAGTAATGTTTGTGTCCCCGCCGTTTGACGTGGTCGAAAGCTCGGTAATAAATTTTAACACGTAAAGCAAGGAGGCAGAGATGCTTATCTTTCTTTGGACGTTCATTTGTCATCTCTCCTGGGCCGCATGGTCGACCTAGGAGATGCGTTGGGCTCCCCTTTACAGAGATCCTGTCGTTGGATCGCTCCGTGGCCCTACAAGAGGAGGCGAAGGGTCGTCTACCCATGTGGGCTCCTAAATTGCTATGTTCGGAGCGGGTCAGTGGCTGCCGAAGGAGAAGGGGCGCTGGTGGGTGCCGTACGTCGTCAACTTCACCGTCGTTCGTTGTGCTCCTCCTTTGGTAGGAGGTGTTTCCTACCCTGACGCCATTATCAGGGTTGTGGCTGGCGACGATGGCGTAGTCCCCAAACACCCTGGCGGAGGCGTCGCTGTCGGGGTTGCGGCTGACAACAATGGCGTAGTCCCCGGATGCCCCAGCGGAGGCGTTGTAGATGACAGCGCCTTCCAGGATCCCACGAAGCGGCGGGATATCACCGATGGAGAGTGTGGCGTGGTGGCCGTAGTAGACGAGCTAGCCCGTGTACACGCCCCTAGCATCGCCGATGGAGAGCGTGGCGCGGCGACCGCAGTAGACAAGCTGGCCTATGTACATGCCCCGGGCATCGCCGATGGAGAGCATGGCGCGGCGACCGCAGCAGTACTTGTAGTAAAGCTAAGCAGAGACTGTAATTGAATAACTTTGTGGGGAAGCCCCTGAGTAAACAGTCCTCTGAATTTACAAGTATATTAGTCCTTTTTGTAATGAAATCACTTTGTAAGTGGCGAATTTGTGCAAAAAATGAACAAATTTACATCTTTTGCTTATGGCAAGCAATTTTTATCTTTCTCTTTTTTGTAGAAATGATTTTAGTGCCCTCCAACCCTTCTCACGATCTAAGTCATAAGAAACTAGGAACGTGGGTGAACTAATTCTGATTGAGCTAGTGAGCAAAGAGGTTGCAACCACTGGGGTGTGGGTGTCCTGTAGTCCTACCAGTTGTATTCAGAATTGGTTCCCAAAATCTTAGCCCTTAGGACTCATTTATGAGAAGAATGGAAAACTTAAGAGAATGTTTGTAAATATAACACAGGAGGTTTTTGCAAGCGTAATACTTGTATTACATATGTCACATGTTATGTCACATGCCAGCCCCCGAGTGAGGTTTGACCCCTCGCGATTTGCAGGGGTCGGAAGTCACTAAGGATCGAGGTTTTGTAATGACAAAAACTGATAAGGAAGAGTATACGCTTATTTTAAGGGTAAAAACGACATAGCTGCTCAATGTTCCAGGCGTTGGTGAAGACCTCGCCGTTGATGGTTTTCAACCTATAGGCGCCCAGGCGAAGTACTTCTACGACAACATAGGGCCCTTCCTAGGGTGGGGAGAGTTTGTGGCGGTCCTTGTTGCTCTGCACAAGGTGGAGGACGAGGTCCCCGACATTGAAGGCTCGACCCCGTACCCGTCGGCTGTGGTACTGTCGCAATGCTTGCTGGTACTTAGCTGAACGGAGGAGGGCGATGTCACAGGCTCCATCTAGCTGGTCCATGGCGTCTTGGTGAGATGCCTCGGCCCTCTGTTCGTCATATGCTCTGATTCTTGGTGCTCCATAGTCGAGGTCCGTTGGGAGAACGGCCTCGGAACCATAGACCATGAAGAAAGGTGTGTAGCCGGTGGCCTGGCTAAGAGTTGTCCTTAGGCTCCAGAGCATGGCCGGGAGCTCAGCGAGCCAGCGCGCGCCAAACTTGTTCAACCGGTTGAAAATTCTAGGTTTGAGGCCTTGAAGGAGCATGCTGTCTGCGCGCTCGACCTACCCATTCATCCGGGGGTGTGCGACGGCTGCCCAATCGATCCGGATGTGTTGTTCATCACAGAATTGAACGAATTTCCTACCAGTGAACTACGTGCCATTGTCTGTGATGATGGAGTTCGGTACTCCAAAGCGATGGATGATGTTGAGGAAGAACAGCACAACTTGCTCAGATTTGATCGTGGATATTGGTCAAGCTTCAATCCATTTTGTAAACTTGTCTATGGTGATAAGCAGGTGGGTGAAGCCCCCGGGTGCCTTTTTGAGTGGCCCAACTAGGTCGAGCCCCCAGACCGCGAAGGGCCACATGATGGGGATCATCTAGAGAGCCTAGGGCGGGAGGTGTGTTTGCCGAGCATCGTACTGGCACCCTTCGCAGGTGCATACAATTTGCTCTGCATCGGCTACTGCGGTGGGCCAGTAGAAGCCTTGTCAAAATGCATTCCCAACCAAGGTTCTTGGTGCAGCATGATGACCGTAGACTCCACCGTGGATGTCACCCAACAGGAGTTTTCCCTGTTCGCCAGGGATACAGAGTTGCAGAATCCCGATGTGACTCCATTTGTAGAGTTCGCCCTCTACAAGAACGAAGGACTTGGCGCGTTGTGTGAGTTGTCGGGCTTCCGTCTTATCTACCGGTAGTATGTCGTGGAGGAGGTAGTCGAGGTAAAGCATTCTCCAGTCATCGGGAGGGTCAGACTCTGCTGCTGGGTCCTCTTCAAGCTCCATGACCTCGAGATCGGGCGGAGCAGTTGGTGGATCGGCCCCTAGGGTCAGACTAGAAGGGCCATCGTCGGCTTGTTCCGACCCCGCATAGCGTACCGAGGGTTTGTGTTGATCACTGGCAAAGACACTTGTTGGGACTGGCTCTCGGCCAGATGCTGCTTTTGCGAGCGTGTCAGCTGCTTCATTGAGGCGCCTTGGGATGTGATTGAGTTCGAGGCCATCAAATTTGTCCTCCAGCCGTTGAACTTCTTGACAGTATGCCTCCATCTTGGCGTCGTGGCAGCATGACTCTTTCATGACCTAGTTGATGACCAGTTGAGAATCACCCCTGACGTCGAGGCGTTAGATGCCCAGCTCGATGGCGATTCGTAGGCCGTTGACGAGCGCTTCGTATTCTGCAGTATTGTTTGATTAGGGGAAATGGAGCCGAACAATGTACCTCATGTGGACCCCAAGGGGAGATACAAAAACTAGTCCTGCTCCGGTGCCCTTCTTCATCAGCGATCCATCGAAGTACATTGTCCAGTACTCTTGATCGACGGCTGCTGGTGGCATCTGGACCTCGGTCCACTCCGTGATGAAGTCAGCCAGTACCTGAGATTTGATCGTTGTTCGGGGGGCATAAGAAATGCCCTGATCCATCAGCTTGAGTACCCACTTTGCGGTTCTTCCCATAGCGTCATGGCTACGGATGACCTCACCGAGGGGGAACGATGTCACTACTGTCACGGGGTGTGACTCGAAGTAGTGGCGTAGCTTCCTTTTGGTGATGAGGATGGTGTAGAGGAGTTTCTGGATTTGGGAGTAGCGGGCTTTGGAGTCGGATAACACCTCGCTGATGAAATATACAGGGCGCTGCACCTTGAAGGCGTGCCCCTCTTCCTCTTGCTCTACCACTAAGGCAGAGCTAACCACTTGGGTGGTGGCCGATATATATAGTAGGAGGGATTCTCCGTTGCATGGAGGCACTAGGACCGAAGGTTTAGTTAAAAATTGCTTAACCATGTCAAGCGCCTCCTGAGCCTCGGCTGTCCACTCGAAGCGGTCAGATTTCTTTAAGAGTCGATAAAGGGGGAGTCCTCGTTCGCCGAGGCACGAAATGAATTGGCCGAGGGTGGTGAGGCACCCTATGATCCACTAAACCCCCTTTATGTTTTGGATCGGGCCCATCCTTGTGATGGCTGATATTTTCTCTGGGTTGGCTTCGATGCCACACTCGGAGACGATGAAGCTGAGCAGCATGCCCCTCGGGACCCCGAAAACACATTTTTCGGGATTGAGTTTGATGCCATTTGCCTAGAGTTTTGCAAAGGTTTGTTCAAGGTCGGTGATAAGGTGGTCAGCTCGTTTGAATTTGACTACGATGTCATCGACATAGGCCTCAACGGTTCACCCGATGAGGTCTCCGAAGCAATTGAGCATACAGCGCTGGTACGTTGCCCCAGCATTCTTCGGACCGAATGGCATTGAAATGTAGCAAAATGATCCAAAGGGGGTGATAAAAGATGTCACAAGCTGGTCAGACTCTTTCATCATGATTTGGTGGTAGCCAGAGTATGCATCAAGGAAGGAGAGGGTCTCGCACCCTGAGGAGGAGTCGACTATTTGGTCTATTCGTGGCAAAGGAAACGGATCCTTTGGACACACTTTGTTGAGGCCAGTGTAATCGACACACATTCTCCATTTCCCGCTCTTTTTTCGCACAAGAATGGGATTTGCTAACCACTCTAGGTGGTATACTTCTTTAATGAATCCTACGGCCAACAGTTTGGCTATCTCTTCGCCGATGGCCCTACGTTTCTCCTCGTCGAAGCGGCGTAGGCATTGCTTCACCGGCTTGGAGCCCGGGTGAATTTTTAAGGTATGCTCAGCGACCTCCCTCAGGATGCCTGGCATATCCAAGGGTTTCCATGCAAACATGTCTTTGTTCTCATGGAGGAAGTCGACGAGCGCGCTTTCCTATTCGGAGGAGAGCGCGGTCCCGATACGGACTTTTTTGCCCTCGAAGTTGCTGGGGTCCAAGAGGACCTCCCTAGAGCCTTCTGCCGATTTGAACGACCCGGATGACCTCTTCACGTCGGGCGCCTCTTCGACGACCTTCTCCCTGAGGGTGGCGAGCTCTTTAGAGGCGATGACTACGGATGCGTGTCCACAGCATTCGACCTCGCACTTGTAAGCACGCTAGAAGGAGGTGCCGATGGTGATGACCCATGGGGGCCCGACATCTTCAGCTTAAGGTACGTATAATTGGGAATGGCCATGAACTTCGTGTAGCATGGTCATCCTAGGATGGCGTGGAAAGTCCCTGGGAACCCCACTATGTCGAAGGGGAGGGTCTCAGTCCGGTAATTGGACCGATCCCCAAAAGTGACGGGTAGGTCGATCTGCCCCAATGGCACGGCTTGCCTACCAGGCATGACGCCATGGAAAGGTGCTCGGATGGGACGGAGGTTCGTTCGGTCGACGCCCATCTCGTCGAGCGTCTTGGCGTACATGATGTTGAGGCTGCTGCCTCCATCCATCAGTACTTTGGTGAGCCGCTTTGGACCAACGATTAGATCGACGACAAGTGGGTACCTTCCTATGTGTGGGATGGCATCTGGATGGTCGGTTCGGTCAAAGGTTATGGCGGATTTCGACCACCGGAGGAAGGCTGGCGTGGCCGGTCTGGTGGTATAGACCTCGCGATGCGCGACCTTCTAGCGGTGCCTGGAGTTGTAGGCCGTGGATCCTCCAAAGATCATGAGGGCACTGGTCGACATTGGGAAGGCGTCATCCTTCTCCTCTGCGTTGTCTGTGGCGGGAACAGGTTCCTTCCCCTGCTCCCCTTTGTTAAGGCCCCCGGCCAAGTATTTGTGCATGAGGCCGCAATCCTTGTATAGATGCTTGGCCGGGAAGGCGTGGTTTGGGCATGGCCCCTCGAGCATTTTATCAAAGTGGATCAGAGTGCCCTCCACGGGCTTTCGGCCACCTTTGCGGTCGGCAGTGGCCACGAGTGAGTTGTCACGTCGTTGCTTCTTATTTTTCCTTTTGGCGGGATGGTTGGAGGCACCTTCGCCGGCCTCCTCATCCCGCCTTATCTTCCCGTCAGAGCGATCAAAGATGGCTCTGACCGCCTCCTCTCCAGAGGCGTGATTGGTGGTGATGTCTAGGAGTTCCTTGGTAGTCCGTGAGCCCCTACGTCCTAGCTTATGGACCAGGGATTCGCAGGTTGTCCCAGATAGAAATGCTCCTATCACGTCAGCGTCGGTGATGTTAGGGAGCTCGTTGCACTACCAAGAGAAGCACCGGATGTACCCGCGAAGGGTTTCATCAGCCTTCTAGCGACAGTTCTTGAGGTCCCATGGGTTTCCAGGGCGTTTGTATGTGCCCTGGAAGTTACCAACGAAGATCTCCGTGAGATCCACCCAACTCTGAATGGCATTGGACGGTAGGTGCTCCAGCCATGCTCACACCGAATTGGCCAAGAACAGCGGGAGATTGCGAATAATGAAATCATCATCACTCGCGCCACCGGCTTGACATGTAAGCCGATAGTCTTCGAGCCAAAGCCCGGGATTTGTTTTGCCAGAATATTTAGGGATGTTGGTAGGCGGTCGATACCTTAGGGGGAAGGCAGTGTTGAGGATGTGTCAGCCGAAGGCCTGAGGGCCTGGTAGGCCGGGGCTCAGGCTTTGATCCTCATTGCTGTCGTAGCGTCCGCCACGTCGGGGATGGTAGCCACGGCGTGCTGCCTCTCCTAGGTCGCCATGGGCACGTTTGCGAGCGTCGATGATGCTGCGTACGTCGCGGTCATGGCCGAGGCGTTGATGCACTGGGATGGTGGAGGGCTGCCTGCCGCCTAGCGGTGTTTGGTGAACAGATGTGTCCTTGGTGGGACGCACTAAGGGCGTGCGCTAGCTGGTGTCAGGTTCACGTCGTTGGGACAATGAACTTTCCGCCTGCTGCGCCGCCTTACGCTCGAGCAACGTGCGAATTTCTCAGTGGGCGCGGCGATCCTTAGACGTCGTGGCCTCCAGAAGGACATGCAGCAAGGCGGTTGCTGTGGCGATGTTCTGGTCAGCTCGGGCAAAGTGAGGAAGGGTCCCATCATCGGTGAGGATCCTTTGGTGTACGGTGCGGGCCGTGGAGCGCGCATGCCCCCCGTCTTTGCGGCGTTCAATCTCGCGATTGATGTCCGCGTACTCCCGGACAAGCCCTTGCCTGGCCTCATCGATCTCTTGCTGATGGGCCCTCAGCTGCTCCATCCTTAGGCGAGATGGGGTTGTCGTCTCTTCCCTGGATTTGCCGTCAGGGTTGTTTGTAGGGGTGACCTCTTCCCCGGAGACACTTTTGACGTGACCCTTGGGGGTCTGCGCCATGAAGCATTCCCAGGAAGGGTGGTGGCTCCCCCTACTAGAATCCGAGCTAGAGAACGATCCTAGATCCTCATTGCGGAGCCCGTAGAGGGTCTCCGTATCATGCTCAATCGCCCCCACGAACTCGATGTCCATGGGTGATTGAACCATATGTAGTGCCAGAAGGTGGCCAGCGGTCGCCGCAGTGTTGCGGAGACCAAATAGAAATGCTGTCGGGGCGCTCCATACGGGACCTTCCAGACACAGGGTGACATTATGAGAGGCCTCCCTTGATGACTGGGGTCCAAGGGAGTTGCTCGGCGGGCCCTCAAGCCTAAGACGGCTGAGGTTGATGGAAGGGAGAGACGAGGCGGCTGTATGAGTCAGCGCCAGCTCTCCTCCTAGTGTGATGATGAAATCTAGGTCGCCGAAATGCACGTGTGTGCCTGGGGCCTAGCTGATTGCGTGGGTGACCATCCGAGGCCTGATTTGGAACACGCAAGCACCCCTACCTGGCGCACCAACTGTCGGTGTTTTGTACAAGCATCGGCAAGTAAATTTATAGTAATGCGTGTTAGGCTTGGATGGTGCGCTAAAGGACATAAGATTTATACTGGTTCGGGCCGAATGTCCCTACATCCAGTTTGTTGCTGCTCATGTTATTAGCACCATGAACGGTTTGTAGTAGGGGGTACAAATGATTGAGAGAGGGACTGGTCCCAAGTCTCTGATGGAAGGGTTGAAAGGAGGCCAAGAGCTTTGTAGCAGCTTGACTGTGTGTGTGTCTTGTGTTGTTTGGTCAAAAGTCTGTCCTTTTGATGGGGGAAGCGCATCCCCTTTTATAGATGAAGGGGCTGGCTTTACAAGGATGAGGGCTTTACCTAGTCTTGTGGCTCACGTCTATGTGGCCTGGTTCTTCATTCTGATGAGTATGAAGGAAGATAAGCGCCTACAATACTGTCGATGCCTCTATAGAATGTCAGGTTGGTTACAGAATGCTGCCCTACGCAGGGTATGGGTTGCAGCACGGTGGTTTGACTTATGAGCTTCCCCAGCCTTGCTCTGCATGCCTTCTGGTTTCTATGAGTCTTTGTCGGAGGGACGTGGGGTCGGGGTCCAGAGTAGCGCCGTGGGCAAGCTGTCCTGACTTGGTGGACCTGAGGGGCCAGGAAGCGGGCTCCGCTCCCTTGGGTCCATAGCGTGGTGACGGAAAATCCATCGTTTGTGGAGATAACAAATTATTTTCTGGAGCGTAGCGGTTGTCGTATATCTCTGTCGGGTTCCGTGTCCCAGAGCTGAAGGCGGTGCCTACAACTCTACAGGGCAAGGAGCATGCACCTGTAATACCTTTCGGGCTCTGTGGTGCCTGGAAGGGTCTAAAGCACTTGTCCCATCATTTCCTGGCAGTACTTTTCCTGCTAGGGCGTAGGGTATGGTCCTTGGAGCCATGGTTGACCCGAACGTCTTGTCCTGCCCTGTACCCATCATCATGAGGGAATGGGGAGAAGTTATCAGGTAAGATGAAACCAATCTTTAGATATCGAGCAGGGCGAGGCTCGTTCCTGGCCATCGGGTGAAGCAGAGACCAATCCTTATCTCTTGGGCGAGACCGAGCCCACCCCTCTAGGGTTGGGCAAGGCGGAGTCTATCCCTCAGCCCTCGGGCGAGACCAAGCCCGTCCCAAAGGCATCGGGCGAGACAGAGACTAGCCCTGAGCCCTCGGGTGAGGCAGAGCTATCTCAAAGGCGTTGGGCGAGGCAGAGTCTATCCCTCAGCCCTCGGGCGAGACCGAGCTTGCCCTGAAGGCGTCGGGTGAGGCGAAGTCTATCCCTCAGCCCTCGGGCAAGACCAAGCTTGCCCCAAAGGCGTTGGGCGAGGTGGAGTCTATCCCTCCACCCTCGGGCGAGACCGAGCTTGCCCCGAAGGCGTTGAGCGAGGTGGAACCAAACTCCTATCATTCGAGCAAGAGACGTTATGGTGCCCTTATTCGTCCAGAAGTTTTTAACGCTCGGTGGTTATTGGTTCCACCTTCTGGGGTACCCCGATATTTGGTCCCCGACACCGGTCTAATCGCCGTTCTATAAAACTTGTCTTTTAGCTTTTGTGGTACCCTCTTATCAGAAGCTTGTCGCCACTTGATCCACCCTGCTTTGATTCTATGGCTAACATCCGCATCAATATCTCCATCCCTCCGTAGCATCGATCCCAGATACCGAAAGGTATCCTTCTTAGGCACTACTTGATCTTCCAAACTCACATCTGTAACACCCCTGGTGTTACGAGCTCGTTTAGCACCGCGATTTAGGCCTAAATTTTTTTTCGAAACGAGTTTCTCAGAATTTTTTATTTAAAATATACTAGATGTGATAAGTGAATCCAGTGACCCAGTTTTGTGGACTCGAATAAACGCCCAAGTTAAATTGCTCGGTATGTAAAGATATTTATGAATGTCCGATAACGATTCTAGCAAGTAAATGGCGAATGGTTTGTTCTATTAGATTAAGCATGAAAAGCAACTTTTATAAATAGAATAAAATCTATTAATGAATAGAATGATATATATATACTCATGGGTTTATTTTGATAAGCACGAACTAACGAGAGAGAGAGCGCCACAGCTTCATTTAGTTTTTCCTAGCGTACATCGTACTCGTTGCGTGATAATTATTCACCGTCTCGTTATGCCACTGTTGTCCTGCGCGCCGGCGCCTTGTGTGGGCGTCCTTGCTGCTGCTATGCTGCCATTGTCTTTTGCCTTTAAGAAAGATGGTCGGCCGCTGCTCGCAATCGTCCCGTCTGCAGCGCTGCCGATGCACGCTGCGCTGTCCCGGCATTAATGAAGTTGGCCGGTCGCTCACGCTGTTTTCTTCCTTCCTTTTCTATCTCTGTCTGCCTTACTTGTCTTGTCTGCCTATGCCGAACCACTGCTCGCTCTGTCCCTTTGCCTCTGTGACCTGCCTTGCTTGCCTTGCCTGGCTCAGCTTGTCTCTACCTGTTGCGGCTTGTCTCAGTCTATCCTCGCTTGTCTGGACTGCTTATGTGCCGAGCCAAGCATCCTATTGACAGCGCCCCGTTGCCTTGGCCTACTCCCCGCGCACTCCCTTTTTCCTCTCCGATGCCTCTCTATGCCACAGCAACCGCAACGCCCGAGCCTCCATCCTCCTTGTTCTGTTGCCATGCCGAGCAACTCGGGCTGGGCCGGTTGCTCCCCGGCGCCCCCTCCTGTTTCCATCGCGAGCACACGTGGACTCCCTTGGCCCCGTGCTGGAGCAGCCGCACCCCACCACATCTGCCCGGTGCTGGCCCTCCCCCCGTGCTAGCGCACGCGCCGCCCCTCCTAGATGCCTCCTTCGCCTTGGTCCACGCTAGGCAGGCCCGGTCGTGGTCGCGTGTCTTCCTGCGCCACTCCTGCTATGGTCGCACATGGCCGTTGTGGCCGCGCCACCACCCCAGACGACCATGCTAGGGACCGCATCCAGCCACGCCGAGTCTCGTGCTGCTTCACCTCCATCACCGCGCACCGCAGCACCCTCTCTGCGTCGCGCGCCCTCATGCTACTAGCTATCATTTCCTCATCGGGCTACCAGCCAGCCGCAGCTGCTTGCCTCCACGACCGTTGCTGCTCATGCCGCCATTCCATCGCCATCCGCGTCGGAACCGCCTCGCCTTCGCACCATGTCCGTTCGGAACCAGGGAGCCGGTCTTGCCAGCCACCGATGCCCCCCCTCCTCTACCGTCATGCTTTCCACAGCCTCATCTCGCCTTTCTCGCCATCGACCGGTGTTCCCCGTATGTGCTCTGCTTTTGAGGAAGGTGAGGTGGGTATGAATCCAAGCAAAAATTTTATACAGGGTCCTTACTACGAAATACGTGACTCACCAGAATAGTGCCAATGTCCTACGGGTTGATTTAAGTAAAGTATGAGGGCCTCGGTGCAATTTGGCTCTACTGTCGCTGTCTGGTCCTGGCCGTGTGGGCCGGCCTGCTCACCGTGCCATGCCTAGGCCGTTCGCCCCGCGTTGGGCCGCCGCCTGCCCCGCTGGGCCAACCTGTGGCCTGCGCCTGGGCTGACCATGTGCTGCTCCTGCCTGTGCCACCGTGCCGTTACCGCACCGCTGGGCCGCGTGTGTTGTGCGCCTGCGGGCCGTACCAGCTCGTCCATCGTGGGCCTCGTTGGGCCGTGTCCACCGCTGGGCCGTTTGGTGGCCGCTGGCCCCTTGTGTTTTCTAAGGCGATTACTAAAATTAGTTTCAGGAATAAATTTATAAAATCAATATAAATTTGTGTAGTTGTCCAAAAAATGTGAAACCAGTTTTGTTGAGTTCCTAAAATCATGATCCATCCAATAGTGTATTTTGTTAACATAGTTTGATAATATTCTTGGAAGCTATATAATTAATTTAAGGTACTTAATATTGTAAAAATATAAACTTGTAGTAATTATTGTGATAAATGGGTAATAGTGTTGAATCTAAAATTTTTATAGTAGGCTCCTAGCAGTATTAGGTACTCATTATAATTTTTGTGGCTCCAGAATAATCAGTTTCCTAGGTAGCTAATGATGCTCTATTTCGAACAAGGATTAAATTGATAGAATGAAATAATGAAACAACCTTGGTTTATATAACTAAAATAATTATTAGGAAATAACGCCTTATCCGACAATGTGTATATGTAGCCTAAGTATGGTCGTCGTTAGAACTAGCCTGTTAACTTGAGAGGCGTAAATCATATTTCTATAGGTCACGATTGCAGTTGATTAATTACTTCTTGCATTGCATCGCATCGCATATCATAATAGGGAGGTCGATGGATCACAGAATCATCGGGAGTTGATGGAGAATGGGCTTTTGGAGATCGTGTCGCCATGATGGAATGCTAACTTTTGGTTATATTTTATCTAGGCAAACCCCGGTGCATAACCCCTACTTTTCTGCAGTTTAAATTATATTTATGCATTAAGTTTTAAGGAGTTGAATGAAACCCACTTGCATATATATATATATATATATATTCTATGAGTCTTACTAGTATAATAGGATCATGTAGAATGCTATGCTATAGGACTCCGGTAGAAGTCGAGTGATTGTCTGTCACTCGCGAGAGATAGGAAATATATTACTGCATTATTATCACTTGGAAAATATAAATGGTGGAAAGGAAAAATGGTGATCGGGCAGGGATATGGTTTGGGTATTGGTGGGTGTAAGAGGTTGTGTCGCCATGGATGCAGAGCATAGCTTGGTTACACTGCTTTCCCTGTCTGTGTCGGTTAAGGACCGGCTGTTGCATAAGACTCAAGGCAAGTCACAGACTTATTATCCCGAGCACATACTTGGGTATGGGCGCTTGGAAGACTTGTTGCTCTCTTGTCGTGGATCTGGCTCTTTCTGGACCGACTGTCTTGGTGGTTTTTGGGTTAGGAGGTTCTTGCACCGCACTGAGTTCGGGACTGAGGGGCGGGGGCTTGGAGTCCCAGTTTGGACGGGGACCTGGACACCCAAAACAGGAGGGTGATGGGTTGGTTCTGCTTGTGCCTTGGGTACAAGCGGGGCATGTGTTTTCGAGATACCCAGCTGGGGGCATTAACTCGCGAATCACCGGGCAATCCGGTATGGCTTGTTTTGTGTCTAGCACCGTAGTAAGAACTGAAAGATGAAAGATGGAATAGAAAAAGGAAATCTGATTGCTTACCACCTGCTTGAAAGTAGTATAGGTGCTTACATAGAATGGTTAGTTAATGAACTAATGCACTGCTAATAAAAATTGAATATAAGGACGCACCTTTAGTAATGCTCCTGCAGATGCAATAAACCCACTAGCCAGATAGCTTTGCATATCCTTGGAGTCTTTTGTTTCCTCCTGCCAAGTAAGTCTTGCTGAGTACAATTGAGTACTCAGGGTTTATTTCCCCCTATTGTAGGTGACAGGTGGATGCTAGAGCTGACTCTTGTGTGTGGATTCCTCCTGGTGAGCTCAGAGAGGATTCCTTTATGTCGCGATCATAGTTTTTATTTATAACTCTTGCTAAATATTTTTATAAAGGAAAGTTTTATAATCTGTTGTTATAGTTTATATAATAATGCTTCATCATGCCATGAATAGATATTTATTTCCGTTGTAATTCTGATAACATGTTTATATTTCGCTGTTCAGTTAAATTGTTCATAAACTCTGATAATATGATTACATTCTGCTGTTATACTAATAAATATCATACTATGATGTTGTGTTAAAGTGATGTAAGAAATGGTTAAGAATGATGTATGCTTTATTCTCTCATTTGTGATCCTGATGAAAAATGTGGATTTTTGGGTTCTCCCCTGGGGTGTGCTCGATGGAATCGAGTAATTTAGTGTTCTTGCTTGGGTGCTTAGTATCTAATGGAAGACGACCACTCCAGAGAGGCATTAGATTAGGTTGTTCTGCCACAGGTGGTATCAGAGCATAAATGAGGAAATAAAGTTTCGAAAACATTTTCTAAAATAAAATTTGACAACAAATTCTTTCATAGAATAGGACATTTTTACTGCGAAGTATTTAAGTAGCCCTATTACTATGGTTATGTATCCAGGATAGATGGCACTCTGCTAACATAGGTTGGCTTAATCAAGTTTTCTGCAGGTACACTGATCCGAGCATAGTCCGATAGTGTCGACTAGCTATAGGGAGAGAACGATGTGATAAAAATTTGAGAACATTGCCCTATATGTTGGCAACAGTGAAAGGACGTATAGGACATGCATTCATACATATCCTAGTTGTGCATTATAGTGTTGTATTACTTGCAGATATGCTATCCATAGGTGTCACGCGTGTCGTGTTGTGCACGACTGACTCGTTCCTGTTCTAGAGTTAGGTCTGCACTGTGGCTTCGTGCTTCGCGTTCGCCCATGGTTCACACCTGTCGTGACCCACGTTTTCCCCATACTCTTTTCTACGCTCTTGTCGAACACCTACCATACAGTTGTACCAGTCAGTAATGGCCTCGAACCTTGCTTGCCTCGAACACACGAAAAATTTGGTTGATTCATTTGCAAGCGATCCCACACATGAACCCTGGTGGACCGCACCAGGACCACTGAATGCCCTAACTTTATAAGTAGGGCCTGGCTTCGCCATTGGTATCACCACTCGGTGCACTTTAGCTCGCTTAGCTTTTCCTTTAGCAAGCTTTTCACTCAGCCTTCCTCATTACCCCCACCAGAAATGGTAGGAGCCTAGGTTAGTAGTTACTGCTTGAACATTGAGGGTTTTCCTAGAATCTTGCATGCCACTCTACAAAAGCTCAGAGTCAAAGATCGTTCCAAGTATGAGGGCCATGAGTATGAGGAGCATGGTACTGAGTGGTGTGAGGTTACTGTCTACATCGGGAAGAGTGAGGATTTCCCTGACCTCACTGAAGCCTAGAGTGTGACTGCAACCGGGTTTAGCTTCATCGACACCTACCAGGTTGTGGCCCGCAAAGCCCTACGGTACCTCTGCTAGATCTATGAAGAGCCCATTGCCCGTACCCCCATGAGGTTCTTTCCACCTTTGGACAAGAATCAGTGGGCATGGAAGGCTCGCATGGAGGCTTTGCAAGGGCGAGATGTGCAAGAAGACAGTCCTACTATCGTGCACTTGACCACATACCTGCTCGCTCTGGACGAGCAGTATGACCGGCAAGCCTTGGAACTGAGGATCTATCTCTGTCAAGCTAAGGAAGCCAAGATCTTCACTCGGATGCTCCAGGTGCAGCTCATTGAAGCGCATGCCAGTGTTGCAGCTACTAAGAGTCAGGAGACTACCATGTCGAAAGCTCTAAAGGAGGCTAAAGATCGACATGTCCCTCAGCTACGTGAGGCCTATCTTGTCATTAGGGCCAAGCGAAGGACGCTGGCTACTAAAAGGCAGGATACCCCGATCTTGGAAGGGATCCCTATCCACCCTCTAGAAAGAAGGAGAACCGGTGTTGTAGTGCCGTCAGCACCCCCACTCTCTAAAGTGTTAGAAGTAGAGTCCTTGGTTCATCTCACTTAGCCATCGCCAAGAGAAGATGTAGATCCATAGCCTGGGTGGTAGAAGAATCCACCGAGCCTAGGAAGGAAGATGCGTGGTCTCGAGTAGATTAGTCACCTTGGGATGTTGTACTCATAGTAGTAGTGTCCTTTGTCGTTGTCCTCTGGTATTGTACTCTTGCCGTTGTTGTCATTCGTAGCTATTGAGATCGTCCGACCATAGGTGAATGCTATGTCATGAATGGGAGCCTGATTGCCTGTACATTGTACCTGTATAAGACCGTTGGAAATGCATTCTGTTTATTTCGCTGTGTTTATTGCATTCATCTATCTTAAGTTTCAGTAGATGTGCTTAAAGTTTTCAAGGGCGAGGTTAGGTTGGTTACAAGAGAAGCTACCATTTAAATACCAGTAGACCAGCCGTGATTGGAACCTAGGACACTGTATCGACTAATTGTGGATGTCCCAGTAGAACACTTGAATCTCTTTAAAACAAATCCGTCGTTGGATTTGAATTCCTTATCCCTTGTTGTGAAGGGAACCTTTGTTGTTTGGATTTTTTCCTTGCAATACTCCTCTTACCCTATGGTCTATGACCCCACCGCCTTCAGGGCACGTAAGTTGGTAACAGTTGCCTGGTTAATAGCTTATGGTGCCACGACAAAACCGAGGGCCCCTATGGAACAGCTGCCACATGGTGACGCTGCTTGGCATACGCTGGTATCGAGGTTGTTGACCAAGTACTTTACCAAGTTACACTGCCATACCACTTTTGCTACAAAATATTCTCCTTGGAAATGTTCAGCTGTTCAAACAGGAAATCCACAATGGGTTGATGAAATAGTGTTCTCACATGATAAACAAGAGGAGGTGGTTTTGGAGGAAGAATGTATGGTTTCAGTTTATATGAAAGACGGATGTGGTCAAGGAAGGTAAGAAAAAGAAGAGTAGTATGGAAAGTTAGCCTCAGGTAGTCGGGGATGATTGTAACAACCTAAGTGCACGTCATGTCCCAAGCCCTATGTTTAGTTGACCGTGCTACGCATGCCGGGTTATTCGCTGCGTGCCTTGCGAATGCTGTCGGTGCTAGATCCATTCTCGCATGGCTATGGCATCATGTCGCACTCGTCGTCCTTGTACACTGTGCGTTTTTCCTTTTTCCTAGCATTCGGTCGGCTCTCGATCCCCATGCTTGGGTATGGGCGCTTGGAAGACTTGTTGCTCTCTTGTCGTGGATCCGGCTGTTTCCGGACCGACTATCTTGGTGGTTTTTGGGTTAGGAGGTCCTTGCACCGCACTAAGTCCAGGACTGACAGGCGGGGGCTTGGAGTCCTAGTTTGGACGGGGACCAAGACACCTAGGACAAGAGGGTGATGGGTTGGTCCTACTTGTGCCTTGGGTACAAGCAGGGCATGTGTTTTAGGGGTACCCAGCTGGGGACATTGATTCACGAATCGCCGAGCAATCCGGTACGACTTGTTTTGTGCCTAGCACCGTAGTAAGAACTAAAAGATGAAAGATGGAATGAAAAAAGAAAATCTAATTGCTTACCACCTGCTTGAAAGTAATACAGATGCTTACATAGAATGGTTAGTTAATGAACTAACACACTACTAATAAAAATTGAATATAAGGACGCACCTTTAGAAATGCTCTTGCAGATGCAATAAACCCACTAGCCAGATAGCCTTGCATATCCTTAGAGTATTTTCTTTCCTCCTATTGGGTAAGTCTTACTAAGTACAATTGAGTACTTAGGGTTTATTTCCCCCTGTTGTAGGTGACAGGTGGATGCTAGAGCTGACTCTTGTGTGTGGATTCATCTTGGTGGGCTTAGAGAGGATTTCCTTTACGCTGCAATCATAGTTTTTATTTATAACTCTCACTAAATGTTTTTATAAAGGAAAGTTTTATAATCTATTGTCATAGTTTATATAACAATGCTTCATCATGCCATGAATAGATATTTATTTCCACTGTAATTCTGATAACATGTTTTTATTTCGTTGTTCAATTAAATTGTTCATAAACTTTGATAATATGATTACATTCTGTTGTTATATTAATAAATATCATACTCTAATGTTGTATTAAAGTGATGTAAGAAATTATTAAGAATGATGTAAGCTTTATTCTCTCATTTGTGATCCTGATGGAAAAATGTGGATTTTCGGGTTCTCCCCTAGGGTGTGCCCGACGAAACCGAGTAATTTAGTGTTCTTCTTTGGGTGTTTAGTGTCTAATGGAAGATGAGCACTCCTAGGAGGCATTAGATTAGGTGGTTCTACCACAACATCTCCCTCCTCCTGTGCAGCTCTGTCAAAGTTGCATCTCATATATTCGGTTTTAGTTCTGCTCAATCTAAAACCTTTAGACTCAAGGGTCTACCGCCATAACTTTTGTTTCCTATTTACTCCCGTCTGGCTTTCATCCACTAACACTACATCATCAGCGAACAATATACACCAAGGGATATCCCCTTGTATGTTCCTAGTAACCTCATCCATTATCAAGGCAAAGAGATATGGGCTTAAGGCTGACCCTTGATGAAGTCCAATTTTAATCGGGAAGTAATCTATGTTATCATAGTTTGTTCGAACACTAGTCACAACATTGTTGTACATGTCCTTGATGAGGGTCACGTACTTTGATGGGACTTTATATTTATCCAAAACCCACCACATAATATTTCTTTGTATCTTGTCATAAGCCTTCTCCAAGTCAATGAAAACCATGTGGAGGTCCTTCTTCTGCTCTCTAAACCGCTCCATAACTTGTCTTACTAAGAAGATTGCTTCTGTGGTTGATCTTTTGGGCATGAAACCAAATTGGTTTGTTGATATCTGCGTCATTCCTCGCAGGTGTTGCTCGATGACTCTCTCCCATAGCTTCATAGTGTGGCTCATCAACTTAATTCCCTGATAATTAATACAACTTTGGATATCTCACTTGTTCTTGTAGATTGGTACCAATATGCTTCTTCTCCACTCCTTAGGCATCTTGTTCGATCGAAATATATTGTTGAACATCTTGGTTAGCCATACTATAGCTATATCCCTGAGACATCTTCACACCTTGATTGGGATACCATCAGGGCCCATCCCTTTGCACTCTTTCATCCTTTTCAAGGCTTGTCTGACCTTAGATTCTTGAATCCTCCGCACAAAGCGCCTATTAGTGTCATCAAACGAGTCGTCTAGTTAAGCGGTGGTATTCTCGTTCTCACCATTGAATAATTTATCAAAGTACTCTTGCCATCTATGTCTGATCTCATCCTCCTTCACCAAGAGCTGCTCCCTTTGGTCACTCCAAGCACCTCTAAAGCAACCTTTCCGAACGCATGTTGTCATCTTCTTCCACATGCTGTTTGCATCGTTTTCATCCTTCGAAGGGCCCTCTTCAATGACATTTTCCTTAAAGACCTCTGATGCCTCCCCTTTTAATTTCCATCACTTCGTTCTAGCAACCCTACCTTGTTTGTTCCCATGAGCTTGCACCAGAAAGCGAAAGTCAGCCACCACCAGCTTGTGTTGAGCAACCACACATTCTCTAGGTATCACCTTACAGTCCATGCATGTTCGTTTATCCCTCTTCTTTTAAGGACAAAGTCGATTTGACTACAGTATTGGCCGCTACTAAAGATCACTAAATGGGACTATCTCTTATGAAAGAAAGTGTTAGCTATCATCAGATCAAAAGCTATGGCGAAGTCTAAGACTTCCTCTCCCTCCTGGTTCTACTATCATATCTGAAACCCCCATGAACCGCCTTGAAACCTATACTTGATGTACCTACATGGCCATTAAGATCACCTCCTATAAAGAGCTTCTCGCTACTAGGGACAACTCTAACCAAGCGATCTAAGTCTTCCTAGAAAAGCCGCTTAGCACTCTCATCATGGCCTACTTGGGGGCATACGCACTAATTACGTTTAAGACCATATCACTAATGACAAGTTTAACTAAGATGATCCTATCCCCTTGCCATCTCATCTCCACCACACCAGCCTTGAGGCTCTTATCAATCAAAACTCCTACTCCATTTTTATTTGAAGTTATCCCTGTGTACTAGAGCTTGAAGCCGGTATTGCCCAACTCCTTTGCCTTCTGCCCCTTTCATTTGGTCTCTTGGACGTATAAGATATTTACATGCCTCCTAACCGCTGTGTCCACTAACTCTCTTAACTTACCCGTAAAGGACTCTACATTTTAGCTACCTAAACGGATCTTAGTTGGCTCAAATAGCTTCCTTACCCTTTGCACCCGCCGAGGTAGGTGTGAAGACCCTTGCTCATTTTGCACCACACTCGGGCGCCGATGTGGCGCGCCACTAAGGATGCGATGACCCAATCCTTGCTCACTTGACATCGTGCCCAGATCATGACACGATGCGTCACGAGGGTAACGACTCAGCCCTTGCTCATTTAACACCATACCCGGGTTCCGACATGGCACATCGCTAAGAGGGTTACACCCAACGAGATTCTTTTGGGTTTCATCTCTATAAAAGTAGCTAAGTTTTTATATTGGCTCACCACGCCTAACACAACCCTCCTACTTTACCAGGGCTTGGGACCTGCTATGCTAGAACACCAAAGGTGCCCCACCATAGGCAGAGTTTATGGGGGTCCGAGGCCTCACAATAAAAAAGATCAAGAGTCACCTCCAGGTGCCTATCCCTATTTTAGATCATTCACTCACTAGTACAGAGACGGGCTTTACTCCCGGTGGGGAACCCCCTCTAGTCCTGGTTCCCCACCCGGGAGCAAGCATCCAGGACTAAAGGGGGAGGTCCTTTAGTCCCGGGTCAAGAACTGAGACTAAAGGGGGACCTTTAGTTCCGGTGGGTAACATCAACCGGGACTAAAGGTGCCTCCTGACATGCCACGGGGCCAGCACCCTTTAGTCTCGGTTGGTAATACCAACCGGGACTAAAGGTTATTTTTTTCTTTTTTCTTTTCTTTTCATTTTTTGTTTTCTTTTTAAAATAGGTTTTCGAAGTCGTATTGTATGCTGCTAATAATACATTTATACGCGCATATAGTATGTTTCGGTTCAAGCACAATGAACGTATTAAATGACACAATTCAAGCATAGAACTATATATATATATGCATGCATCATATATATTTACATGCATGCATGCATATGTGTATTTTACATTATATTATTTCATGTGCATATATTACAAAAGATTGCATTATAGTTGTTATGATATAATAAGTTTTCTCTCATCCTCTAGCTTGGCTTCCATGGCAGTGTTGGGTCAAAGTAGAACTCGCCCTTGGAATCGATGACCTGGTCATTAAAAAATTCGGCTATAGACTCTTGAATTGCTTTGAACTGGTCTTGCCGTATGACCTTTTTCCTCCAACCATCGAGCCTACAGGTTTGAATTAAAGGAAAATAAATTAATATATGTACATACATATATATATAAAGACATAGTAACACAATCAATAATAATAATTAAATGAATATATAGTGTATTTTTAACGTACTTTGAGTCTCTCTATAAGAGTTCTTTGGGAGACCTGCTTGATAAACTCACAAACATAGTAACCACAGTAGTTGTTCACCTGTTCCTGCCGTAGACACCACTTTACGAGAAAAAGATTTGTCATCCAATCTGGTGATCCGGTGAAAGCTATATGTTTAATTAATAAAGATGATGCGATTTAGGGGACTTACTTTCAAAGGGATTATATTCAGTGGCGCTTTCCATTTTCCCATGTGTTGCTTCTCAATAAAGGTTTTCCAAACACTGCCCAATAAAAAATTTGCCACGTCATCAGATATAGTTAATCATCATGTTTGTGTGTATATAGTTGCTAGAGATACCGAAATTACCTCTGGATAATATCTATCATATCTTGCTAGTCTTGTTGTGGTTTTCTCATCAAGTCATAGATTATCAAGTGACTTTTCACCAGATCGATGTCCATCAATATCCAGTGATTGTTGCATGTGTTTATAGGATATAACGCATAACACTCATTAATTAACTAGAATCAACATATGAGCCATTAAGGATGATCGACATTATTAACACTCACTTGAAGTTGTAGGGGAAGAGTATATCCTTCTTGTGGCGTTGGTTCACTAAGAAGTTCATGAGGTTACTCTCTGACTCAGACATCCAATTAGGCTTTGGAGTAACTGGGTCTTTGAATACTATATGGGGATCAACAAAACCAATTTCATTGCAGCCTTTCTTTCTGCGCTCTATCATTGTAAATCTGCATATATATAGTACTTGTTAGGATAATTTATATGCATATACACACATATGATGAGTTTAATAATAGATAGAAAGAATTATTACTTACAGGCAATAGCAGCTAATGATAACTTTGTCCAGAGGGGTCAGGTGGCATAGTTGATAAAATTCTGCAAAGTCAACATACATAACATCATCGCCACGGAACCAATATTCATCTCTAATTCTAACACCAACGCAGAAGTATTCATTGGTAGACGCCTGCATGTACCACTTGTTTAGCAGGTACATTTGCGTCCCCAGATCACCTAAGGCTTGAGGGTTGTATAGACTCTGGCCTAGTACAAATTTTTTCTTTCAAATATCAACCTCCGCCGCACTCTCAATGTTTCTATCACCAAACATCTGGTAAAGGTCGAGACCAGTCTCTTCAATAAATTCACCAAGGTGATCCAAATCGACATCCGGAGGTATGTTTGCCTGATGCATTAATCCTAAATTCGAACCATATTCATTACCAACAACTAGCGGGGGGACTGATTGGTGTGATTGTTGTCCAAGTTATGCAACTCCTTTCCCTGCCCGCTTCTTTTTCTGTGTCGCCTCAATTGACTTGGTTAGAGTGCAGTCATAGTCCATTAACGTTGCTTTGGACGGCTTATGAGATTCCCGCTGTTGTTGCTGGTAAGAAGCCACCTTTTTTCTTAGAATATCTGGAGCTATGAAGAAGTACGGTTTCTCTGGGTTTCTCCTTACTTCTTGATCCTTTTTAAGTTTGTCATAGAATCTGAACATATATTTTTTATATGCATCAGTTACTTCTTCTTTCTCTTTAGATATTATTTTGGGAATATCCCTTGGTTTCACGGTGGCTTTCTTTGCCGGCGGGGGCTGGTTCTTCGTTTGTGGGGCTGGCCTCTTGCTAGTACATGGCTTCTTGGTAGGTGGGGGCGGGGGAGGTGTTAGAGACCTCCTTGGAGGTGGTGGCAGCGGCATTGGAGACCTCCTTGGAGATGGTGTGGATGCAGCCTCACCTTCCAACACATTGTCATCGTACAGAGCACTATGATGATCTGGCGATTGAACAATTGAACTTAGGTTGGGGGAGGATCTGCTACAAAAAAAGGAATGACATATTATTATGAGCAGATTGTTAATTATTTAAGCCAATATAAATTAATGATGTAGTGTTTTCATCCGCACCTATGGTGAGTTAGTTTAGGAGGAGGTGGAGGCGACATCCTGGGAATGATGATGTAGCGCTTGCGCCATAGAATGAATGTCTTCTCTGCTTCTCCTAGAGTCTTCTCGCCATCACCTCCAGGAATGTCAAGAGGCAAATCACTAAAACCTTTTTCAGCTTTATCTACCGAGATGGTAGCATATCCTTCTTGGATTATATTCCCATGAATCCTTGGTGTCTTGGTTCGGTCGATAGGATTAACAAGACCGATAGCCACCTTTATTGTGGAATTTCCCTTCGGAATGTGTAGCTCACATGATGTACAAGGTTCAGTGATGTCATTCATAGGGAAGCGCAGTCCTGTGTCCCCTTGATTTGGTATCTCCGTGGAAGCATAGCTGCTTTTCAACTCAGCTGGGGGGCTAATGTTGATTTCTGGCTCTGATGCCTGGTTGCTTGCACTCACTGCTATTTACACTTGCCTTCTGATTTCCTCATGCATTCTTGCTTCAAGGTTTTTTCCCGCTCCTATGCTTCACGCACTGCTTCCTCCAACCTCTGGAGCCATTGTGCTTCTTCTTCCTTCTTTCTCTGGCGGCTTCTGTAGAAAGGTCTGTCCTGAGGGAATCCATGCTCCCACGAGACACTTCCTTTGCCTCTAGTTCGGCCACCGTGTTCAATAGTCTCGATGGCGTATGTCAGTTCATCCTTCTCTCTGTTGGGCCTGAACGCACCACTAGCAGTAGCTCTCTAAGCATAAAATAATCTTTCTACTGCTTCTTATAGTCTTGCGCCATAAATGCACTTCCCTGTCTCTTGGTCTAGTGTTCCCCCATGAGCGAAAAACCAATTCTTTGCACGCTCTCCCCACTCGAGTGATTCTGGTGTGATACCCTTGGCAAGAAGGTCTGCTTTCGTTTTGTTCCACTTCTTAAGGGCAGTCGGGTAGCCACCTGATCCTAAGTTATGGTGGTATGTCTTCTGTTGGACATTACATTGGTTCTTTATTACCCGACTCACACCCTCTTTTGACATCTTGTATTGTACAAACTCATCCCAATAGGGCCTCTGCTTTGAGATCGGGTTTGGGACAGTGAAATCTGGTGCTATGTTCTTCTTGACATACGTCATGTATAGGTGTTTCTTCCAAGTCTAAAACTGGGTGGCCATCTTCTTCATTGCCCAATCCCTAACTCATTCCTTCAATTCATCACCATCTATTATATCATCATAACCATCTATTTGGAGCATAAAATGTTCCAAGACATCATTCCAAATTAACGTCTTGTCACAATCGGAGACAAAACTGATATGAGGAGTATTGGTCTTCTTCTTCCATTCGCGAGTACTGATCAGGAGCCGGTCCCTTACAAGGTAACCATAGTGGTGCATGAATTTCATTTTATTTGCCCCCCCCGGTTCGCTTGTATCCACATTGAACTCCGAGATGATGAAGCGGCCCTCCAATGGCTTTTTGGGACCTCGAACATTTTTACTCTTCGTTGTAGTTTTTGATGTCGATCCAGAGGGCTACAAAACATAAACATTATTTTTAATGTCATGAGCACACATAAGACATATGATAATATATATAGCTAATAATAAAAAATATATACTTGGCCAATATCTTGTTGCTCATTTTGTTCAAGAGCTCAGTACTGACTCCCGTCATCTACATCCTCTTGCACGTTATTTTTAGCACCATCATCGCCGACAACTTGAGTGCCAGTGTTGATCAAATTCATCATCAACTCCTCCTCATCCATGTTTCTCGGGTCGGCCATCTAGCTTCAAAAAACAATACTAATATATAGTACGTCAAATCTTTGCTTACATGCATAAAATCTATGAACAATATGCATTATTAAATCTTGCCCCTCGGTCACGGACGCAATTCGCCACACTAGGGTGAACTACGTCGGTACTAAGGTGAATTAGGGCTATACATAAATGGTCGAGGGTGAATTGTGTCAGTGACTAGGGCGAACCACGTCGGTGACATCAACAACACGGTTTGCCCTAGTCACCGACGCAATTTGCCCTAGTGTGATTGTTTAGCGTTAATGATAACGATAATATGAATGTTGATTGACTAGGCCACGAGAGAGGGTGGTGTGATGAGAGTGGCGGTGCTCTGCTCCGCCGTATATATGTTTATACACATGGGTGAATGAGGGCGGCGGTGCTCCACCGTATAAAATCTAAACCCTAGGGTGAACGAGGGTGGCGGTGCTCCGCCGTATAAACCTTAAACCCTAGGGTGAACGAGGGCGGCGGTGCTCTGCTGTATAAACCCAAAACCCTAGGGCGAACGAGGGCGGCGGTGCTCCACCGTATACATAGAAACGCATAGGCGAACGAGGGCAGCGGTGCTCCGCGACGTATATATACATGCATATGAATACAAATGAGAAAAACATATGGATCACGATCGAGGACAAGGACGTATGGCAAGACGAGCGGCGTGGTCTCGACATCGGCGTAGATTGGGCCAGGGCGGTGGTCGGCGCAGTAGAGTGGGCCGGGCCATGTCGGCGCGGTGGCGACCGGTGTCGGGGGCACACACACTGTGGTCTCTGCTGACAATGATGACGTGAGGCGGGCCGAACCGGAGGCAGTGCTTGGCGCAAACTAGGGGCGGCGGCGCGATGGAGGCGGCCGGCGTGCTAACGATGACGACGTGAGGCGGGCCAAGCCAGGGCGGTGTCAGTGCGGTGGAGGGCGTCGTTGGCGTGGAGCGGCCTAGGCTGGGGCTACGATCAATGCGCTAGAGGGTGTGGCCCGCGCGTCGGGCCGGGGCGGGCAGCAGCTGGCGCCATGAGGTCGTCGGTGCATGGGCACGTGCGGTGGAGGGCCGACGACGAGGTGCACATGCGGGCGTGCATGGTGACGGGGTCACGGTGGTAGCGGCTCGGCGAACGTGTGCACGAGGACCGCGGACGTGCGCGAGGCGGTGGCGACGACCGGCGTCGGGCGGGGTGGCGGTGGCGTCCTCGGTGTGGCAGGCCGGGTGGCATGGGCAAGGAAGAAGATGGGGCGATGAGGGGTTTCGGCACTGGCATATATATGCCACACCCCTTTACTCCCGGTGCCAGCCCCCCACCGGGAGTAAAGGTCCTTTGCTCCCGGTGCGTATTACCAACCGGGAGTAAAGGTTTTTTTGGCGGACCACGAAACTGCAGCCCACCTTTACTCCTAGGTGGGCTTCCCACCCAGGAGTAAAGGTGGGCTGCAGTTTCGTTACCCGCCTGTTTTGAGCAAATTTTTTTAATAGAAATGCAATAGTCTTGTTAAATACATAGTAAATTAAATAAAAGGCATAAAATTATTTTGTTAAAAATATGGATTTTCTTTTTATTTATTGCACATAGGAAAAATCTATAACCTAACTTTTTTTATTTTTTGTTATAATTATAAATCATAATGTAACTAATATTTATTATTTCGTTAATGCAAAAATGTAGTGTTTAATTAAAATTATTAAAACTATTGGTTTTGGACAGGAAATTTGGTTTCACATCATTTTAACGTTAATATTTTAATTTTTCATCACTCAATATCCTAATTTAACTTTTTGAGAGAGAAATCCCACCAAATCAAACATTGATTTAATTTGAAACACGACATAATAAACATCTGAATTTACAATTATTACATAATATCTCAAACACACACTACATTAAATCATTATATCATCAAGTGGGCACAGCAGTGAACTTCTTTACGTATGTCCCTTGGTTATGATCGCGTCGTAACTATGGAGTGTCCTCATCATTTACTAAGATGATAGGGTCTTTGTTCACTTTGAAGGGCAGAATTCGGTCATCCTTTTCATAATCTTCTGACATGTTCGACTTGTCCTCAATTCCCACGATGACTCTTTTCCCTGAAAGAACTATGTGGCGCTTTGGCTCTTTGGTTGAGTCATTATCGTTTTTCCTTCTTTTTGGTTTGGTAGACATATCATTGACATAGAACACCTGATTCACATCCTTGGCAAGGACGAATGGTTCGTCTTTATACCCAATATTACTAAGGTTTACTGTTGTCATTCCATACTCGTTGTCTACTGTTACCCCACCTCCGGTCACCTTGACCCATTGGCACTTGAACAATGGGATCTTCAAAGTAGGTGCATATTCTAGTTCCCATATTTCATCTATGCAGCCATAATATGTCTGCTTATTCCTATTCGGGTCTGTGGCATCTATGCGGACACCACTGTTTTGGTTGGTACTCCTTTTATCTTGGGCTACTATGTAGAATATGTTCCCATTTATCTTGTACCCTTTGTATGTGACGATATGCCATTATGGTTGCATAGCCAATAAATACAGTTGCTCATAGATGCTCTCATCACCTTGACATTTTTTTTTGCAACCAACCGTTGAAAGTTTCCATGTGCTTATGCGTAATCCAAGCTTCAGTCTTCCCTGGAAACTCAGATCGTAAGAGATCCTTGTGTGTCTCAATATACGGATCTACCAAAGAGGAGTTATGTAGAACTGTATAGTGTGCTTTATTGAAATAATCATCCTCCATACCAATATATGTTTTCCTCCCTAGTGTCCCCTTTCCGCTTAGTCTCCTCTCATGTCTCATTCAGGAACACCAATCGAGTCAAGGTCGGGAATAAAGTCAACACAAAACTCAATGACCTCTTCTGTTCCATAGCCCTTGGCGATGCTTCCTTCTGGGCAAGCACGGTTGTGAACATATTTCTTCAGGACTCCCATGAATCTCTCTAAGGGGAACATGTTGTGTAGGAACATAGGACCGAGAATGAAAATCTCCTTGACTAGGTGAACTAGGAGGTGTGTCATGATATCAAAGAAGGAAGAAGGGAACACCAACTCAAAGCTGACGAGACATTGAACCATATCATTCTGTAGTTTAGCTAGATCAGTTGAATCAATTGCCTTCTAAGAAATTGCATTGAGGAATGCACATAGCTTCATGGTGGCTAGACGTACATTTGGAGGTAGAATTCCTCTTAATGCAACTGGAAGTAATTGCGTCATGAGAACGTGACAGTCATGGGACTTTAAGTTACAGAATTTCTTCTCTGGCACATTTATAATACCCTTTATATTCAAAGAGAATCCAGATGGTACCTTGATGCTGTTTAAGCATTCAAACATGATTTCCTTCTCCTCTTTGCTTAGAGTGTAGCTAGTCGGACGTAAGTAATGGCGTCCATCATCTGTCTTCTCTAGATGTAGGTTGTCTCTTTCTCTCAAACAATGCAGGTCCTGTTGTGCTTTAAATGTGTCATTAGGCTTTCCATACACACCCATGAAGCCTAGCAGGTTCACACAAAGATTCTTCATCAGGTGCATCACGTCGATCGAGCTGCGTACCTCTAGGACTTGCCAATAGGGTAGGTCCCAAAATATGGACTTCTTCTTCCACATGGGTGCGTGACCGTTAGCGTCGTTCGGAATAGGTTGGCTGCCATGTCCTTTTCCAAAGACGACTTTCACATCATTGACCATATCAAGTACATCCTCACCGGTTCAGTTGCGAGGCTTGGTCAGGTGGTCTGTCTTCCCTTTAAAATGCTTGCCTTTCTTTCTTACGGGGTGATTTGCAGGAAGAAATCGATGATGGCCAAGGTACATGACGTTTCAACATTTTTTCAAGAATACACCTCTAATATCACTGAAGCAGTGTGTGCATGCATTATATCCCTTGTTTGACTGTCCTAAAAGATTACTTAGAGCAGGCCAATCATTGATTGTTACGAACAACAATGCTCGCAGATCAAAGTGTTCCTGTTTGTACTCATCCTACACACGTACACCTTCTTTATTCCACAAAATGAGAAGTTCGTCAATAAGTGGTCTCAGGTACACATCGATGTCATTGCCAGGTTGCTTCGGGCCTTGGATGAGCATAGGCATTATAATAAACTTTCACTTCATGCATAACCAAGGAGGAAGGTTGTAGATACTTAGAGTAACAGGACAAGTGCTATGACTACTATTCTGCTCTCCAAAAGGATTGATACCATCTGTACTTAAAGCAAACCTTAAGTTTCTTACGTCATTTGCAAACTCCGGGAATTCTCTGTCGATTGCTCTCCACTCGGACCCATCAGCAGGGTGTCTCAACATATTGTCTACCTTACGGTCTTCTTTGTGCCATCACAACAATTTTGCATGTTCTTTGTTTCTGAACAAACGTTTCAAGCATGGTATTATAGGAGCATACCACATAACCTTGGCAGGGATTTTCTTCTGCGGACGTTCGCCCTCAACATCACTAGGGTCATCTCGCCTGATCTTATACCGCGATGCATGGCATACCGGGCATGCATCTAATTTCTCGTACTCTTTGCCACGGTAGAGGATGCAGTCATTAGGACATGCATGTATCTTCTCGATTTCTAGCCCCATAGGACAGACAACTTGTTTTGCTTCGTAGGTAGTGGCGGGCAATTCATTGTCCTTCAGAAGCATCTTCTTTTGGATTTTTAGTAACTCTCCAAATCCCTTGTCAGATACACCATTCTTTGCCTTCCATTGCAGCAATTCTAGTGTGGTTCTCAACTTTTTCTGCCCTGCATCATAAGTTGGGCACATCAATTTCTTGTGATCTTCTAGCATCCGCTCGAACTTGATCTTCTCCTTTTCACTTTCACATTCTCTTTGTACGTCATGAATGACCTGACAAAGATCATCTGCAGGCTCATCTTCTACGGCTACCTCTTCTTCAGCTTCTCCCATTGCAGTATCATTGAAGCACGCACCATCGGGAATAATATCATTGTCATCCCATTGTTCTTCACCTTCTTTCATTACAATGCCGGTTTCTCCGTGCTTCGTCCAACAAATATAGTTTGGCATGAAACCCGACTTGAACAAGTGTGAATGAAGAGTCCTTGAGCAAGGATATTCCACCATATTCTTACATATGGCACATGAGCAGCACATGAAACCGTCACGTTTGTTTGCCACGGCCGCACGTAACAAAGAATGCACGCCGTCAATGAACTCTTGGGAGCGGCGATCAGCATTGTACATCCAATGCCGGCTCATCTGCATTACATGACATAAATACCATATTAAAACCTAGATCATAATTAATTATTTATACAACATGCGTGCCACCACAAAAGGTACAAATTTATGAAAGCATCGCTACAATGTAGACAATCCCAACTACCACTAAAAGAACTAAAGCTAAAATACATTTCAGGAGTACAAGGATTTCGCGACCAATCTCAACTAAAACAGACAGATCCCCCGATTGTGCAACATCTTTGGGCTTCTTTGGCTGGATCACTGCCTCATTAGCCGCCGTATCTGTCTGTTGTGTAAGATATTTTTGCACGAGTTCAACATACTCTTCCTCCCAGTAGAAGCCTGAACATCGTCCACTGCCATCCTACTGAAATTAAAACAAAAAATTAGAACTTTAATCACAACCATCATAAAAATAGGTATAAACTAACCATAATCATAAAATACGATAAAATAACTCACATTGCGATCTAGACACTTGTAGAAGATACGACCCTTGTTGGGACCCTCCTTCTTCACTCGGTACTCCATCACAATCTTCATCTCATCACGACACTAGCCGCATGGAATGAGAGGGAGGCCCGGACTAAGTCGCTTTGGAAACCCATGAGAGGCCGAGGACCCAGAAGCAGTTGCCATCTACTCTCTATACTCATTTTTAATACACTATAAATTTCTCATTTTATAAACAAATAAAATTAAGAAACTATAAAATTATCTATATCTCTAAACAATGAAGTGTGCTATGCATGCTAGAAATAAAAAGTGAATACTAATTTTAAATACCTACTTTAACCTTTCTTCATCCAAATATGCAAACTATAAGTTATTTTGAGCTCAAATTGTTTACAAATAAAAAAAACACCATAAAAACAATATATATATAGTGAACAATATGAGATAAGCCAATGATGAAAAATGAGAGTATGAGATTGGTAACCTTTACAACTGAAGAATTGATGAAGGAATCGAAGAAATCGACGGAGGAATTGAAGAATGGATGGAGGAACAATGGAGGGAGAAAGCAAGAACACTAGTGCAGTGAGCTTCAAAATGTGCTGAGCTCAGGCTCGGGGAGAAAGAAGGAGACGGCCGGGATATAAAGGGGACCTTTAGTCCCGGTTGGTGGCTCCAACCGGGATTAAAGGTAACTTTCCAACCCCCGGCGCAGCCACGGCCCAGGAGTAGACCTTTACTCCCGGTTGGAGCCACCAATCAAGAGTAAAAGTCTACCTTTAGTCTCGGTTGGTGGTTCCAACCAGGATGAAAGGTCTCTGCCACCTCTGTCTGGCGCAGTAGCCGTTGGGCAGGGACCTTTAGTCCCGGTTGGAGCCACCAACCGGGACTAAAGGTCTCTCTAGTCCCGGGCGCAAAAAATACCGGCACTAGAGCCCATTTTAACTAAAGATCAAAGGTCTGTTCTCTAGTAGTGACTAGATACCTATATCATTGCCATTCAACCATGCATGATCTCGTTAAATTTTCCATCTAGCATACCACACGCCAGAAGTACAGGGAGAAGTGTGTTTTAGGACCTGAAGCTCCTGATGATATACCACACGCCACATCATCTAGCATAGTAGCACCTAATATGTGTGATTCTCCGTTCAAATAAGATTTCAGCATTTCATATGTCATGCTATGCCGTTGAACCTTATGTTTAAGACATGTTTCTGATGTGCAGGGCTTCTGAGATACTGATGGACACTGAGGCAGTTATGCCAGAAATAGAGGTGAAACTTTGTTTGTGTTGTCAAAAAAAAATGTTTGTGTTCCAACTGAAAGTTATTAATTACTATCCATTAGACTTAAGATGCAAACGGGAAAAAAATATTGTCTTATGATTTCAATTGTGTGATGCAGGTGGTGAACAGTTTCTTATGGATGACACAGAGGTATAGTTCCTTTACATTCTTGTAAGGCCGCGTTTAGTTGGCCAAAGTTAGCGACGACGGAATCACTGTAGTGCACTGTAGCATTTCGTTTGTATTTGATAATAATTGTCCAATCGTTGACTAATTAGACTCAAAACGTTCGTCTCGCAAAGTACAACCAAACTGTGCAATTAGTTTTTTATTTCGTTAACATTTAGTACTCCATGCATGTACCGCAAGTTTAATGTGACGGGAAATCTTCTTTTTTATAGTGCCAAAGTTTAGATTTTGGGATAACTAAACAAGGGCTAAATGTGCTCCGTGTGTACGGTGATGGTGACAACTTCATGGTGTCTGCTGAATCTTTCAGATGGCGGATAACAACTTTTCTGTGGACCAGGTACAGGTATAGCCATCTTTTCCTTCGTAAAACAAACCTTATATTTGATATTGATTATTTCTGATGCTAATACGTCTATGCTGCTTGTGTACCAAAAAAAAATTGTGATATAGATGGTGGAGAAGGAGCTGATGAATGAAATACAGGTTGTTCAAAATTTCACGACAACAAAGTTATTGCAACTAGTACTTGTGATGGGGCATAACTTACTGCTAACTTTTCCTGTGCACAGATGATTGAGCACCGCTCGGAGTGTTCGCAGACTGCGATTGATGAATACATGGATGGCTTGGCCGACTATGCATTTGGCCATTTGGACTACCCAAATTTCAACATGTGATTACACTCTCAAGGGTGCTCTTTGCCTTCTCTTTTCACGTCACTACTACAGAATGGACTTGTTGTCCCGGACGGTAACAGACTTTAGTCCCGGTTATCGCGCCGGGACAACGATCCCAGGACTAAAGGTGGAACCTTCAGTCCCGGGTCATCGAGCCGGGACTAAAGAGGGACCTTTAGTCCCGGTTAGTAACACCAACCGGGATTAAAGGCCCTCCAGCCGAGCAAACCTGGCGCACCCTTTAGTCCTGGTTTGTAACACCAATCGGGACAAACGGTTCACCCTTTAGTCCCGGTTGGTAACCCCAACCGGGACTAAAGGTTCCTTTTCTTTTTCTTTTTTTTTGTTTAATTTGTTTTCAGTTCAGTTACACGTATTTGTTTAATATATAATATGTTTTTATATACGTATTCTACGCTGATAATATAAATACACGCATGCGTATAATTACATCTAATTCTCATCTTGAGCATTATTATATTCGAATAAAATATGAAACTATATATATTATAGATATATATATACATATATATGTATATATACAACACTTTCATAATCTTGTTCTCGAAAATAACGATATCAATAAACATTTAATTTACATCATTTATTCCTTAGGATCAAAGTAGAACTCGCCGTTGAGATTTAGCACTTTTTCTAGAAGATATCCTGCTATTGACTCTTGAACTGCTTGCAGATGGTCTTTTTGCATGACCCTTCGTTTCAACCATTCAGTCTTGCATTTGAAATAAAAGAAAAAGTATTAATACACATATATGTATATATATTCATTTAAAAATAAATAAAAATTGATATATACGTACTCTGAGGATATCTTCAGGAGTTCTTCTTATGTGCGCAGTGATAAATTTACAAACGTAGTATCCACACAAGTTATTACCTGGTTCCTGCCGCAAACACTACTGTACGAGAAGAAGATTATTCTCATTATCTCACACGTAAATTGAAGTACGATATAGTAATTAAACACGTGGGGAAGTGTATATAGTACAACTTACTGGTATTTCAACTACATTAAGTGGTGCCTTGCAATCCTTGCGATGTTGCCGAATAAACTCTTTCCAAACCCTGTGCGACCAATAATGTACGATCGTTAATAAATTATGGCAAAGTCTATTCAATAATAGTTGTGCGCGAGAGATCGAAATTACCCCTGGATAATGTCTATCATATCTTGGTATAGTGCCCGTTCTTTTCTCAACGAGTCAAAGATTAGTAACCGACTTGAGTTTAACTCAATGACAATGAGTATCCAGTGAAAACTACATTGGTTTATACACATACGTACATGCATATAAGTTGTATTGATATTACATAAAATGTGTAGACTACATTATTATTAACACTTACTTAAAGTTGTATGGGAAAAGTATTGTTGTCTTGTCGTGCTGCTTCACGAAGAACATCATGATATTCTCCTGTGCTTCAGATACCCATCGCTCCTTGATAATAATACTGGTTTTGAATATGATATAAGGATCAATGAAGCCAACACTGGTGTCTTGTATTCTTTGGAGCTCTGACATCTGGAATCTGTATATAAATATAAGTTACATGTGAGGATAATTATATACACGTACGCATGGAAGTGAGTTTATTAAATAAAAGTAAGAATCACTTACAAACAAAAGGAGCTAATGATTGATTTATCCAAAGCGTCCATGTGGTATAGTTGATACAATTCTTCGAAACTAATATATAAGATATCATCGCCACGGAAGTAATGATGGTCTCTAAATCTGACAAAGATCCACTGCTCACTCCTGCCACACGCCTACATGTACCACTTGTTGAGCAAGTACATTTGCGTACCCAATTCATTCAGAGCCACAGGGTTGTACAGACTTTTGCCATATTTATAAGTCTTCCAGGTATCAACTTCTAGGTTCTGGATTGGAGCTTTGCCCGTCAATTGATCCAAGGTTAAACCAGTATCTTGAAAAAAAGCATTAAGGGCTTGAACCGACACTTCTCCAGAGTTGTCTGGTCAATAGACTTCTATGTTGGAACCATATTGATTAGCAACAACAAGATTTTGCATTGGTTGCTTCTGTTGTCCGAGCTGTGGGACATCCTTCCCTGATGCTCTTTTCCTTTTCTTATCTGCATCATGTGACTTCACGAGGGAGCGGTCATAGTCTGATAGTGGCGAAGGCTTACGAAGTTCAATCATCTTTTTCTTGTGAGCATCGACCTTCTACCTCAGCACCTCTCGTGGTAGGTAAAAGTATGGCTTCTCCTTAAGCTTTGCTTGACTCTTCTTTTTGATATCTATAAAAAAATCTTTCACTTTTTTGTCTTCTTCAGCTGCTATTTGCTCATCAGTCTTTTCAGAAAGTATTTCTTGAGAAATAACTCTTTTTCTCGGGGTCTTCTTTGTCGCCGGGACCTTAGACGTCTTTGTAGTGCGTCGCTGTGGAGGGGGTGGGGGCGGTGTTGGAGACCGGCGTGGAGGCGATGTGGCCGGTGTTGGTGGAGACTAGTGTGGAGGCGTTGGAGATCGTTGTGGAGGCGGTGGGGCCGGTGTAGGAGTTAGAGATCGTTGTGGAGGCGATGGGGCCGGTGTAGGAGTTGGCGATCGCCGTGGGGATGAAGTCGTCTCGCCCCCAGCGACGCTGTGATGAGATAGGGAATAAATGATTAGGCTAGGCTAGGGGGAGACCCTGCTACAAAAACAGGTTATGTGTCAATTATTTTTTAAGCCAATAGAAAATTAATGAAAAATAATATTTCATTCACTTTCATTCGTACCTAGGGTGAGGTAGGGGAAGCGGTGGCGCCCCAGGAATGATGATGAAGCGTTTGCGCCATTGAATAAATGTCTTTTTTGCTTCTCCTAGTGTCTTCTCCCCATCACCGCCTTCAATGTCAAGAGGAACATTGCTGTAACCTTTGAGCACTCTATCGACCGAGACGCTAGCATATCCAAGTTGAATAACTGACCCATGGATTCTTGGTGTCTTCGTTCGGTCTATTGGAGATACAACCCCGACAGCCACCATGATTGATGCATTATTACCATCTGGAATGTGCAGCTCACATGTTGTTAGAGGCTCGGTAATGTCATCAACAGGGAAGCGCAACCCAGCGTCGTCTTGAATAACTGGTAGCTCCGTAGAAGCACAACTGCTTTTCATCTGACCAACGGGGCTAATGGTGACTCCCGGCGTTGATTGCGATTGCATTTGACTCATTGCTAGCTGCACTTACCTCTTGATCTCCTCCTGCATTCTTGCCTCAAGAGATTTTTCTCGTTCACGTGATTCAAGCAATGCTTGTCGTGACTCATCAATAAATTGCTCCAATACATGGATTCGTTCTGCCTCCTCATCCTTCTTTCTTTGGCAGCTTCTGTAGATATCCTTGTCTGCTAGGAATGCGTGTAGCCACGAAACCACCCCATAGCCTCTTGTTCGACCACCGTGTTCGGGATTCTCTAGGGCATATGTCAATTCATCCTTCTCTCTGTTGAGCTTGAAAACACCACTATCAGCTTCTTCCCTAGCACGAGCTAGTCTCTGTGTTGCTCTCTCAATTTTTTGGCCGAAAATTAGCTTGCCAGTGTCTGGGTCTAGGCTTCCCCCATGAGCGTAGAACCAATTCTTCGCGCGTTGAGGCCAGTTCTTCTCTATTGTTTCAGGTATGATTCCCTTGGCAGTAATCTCTGCTTCTAGGTTCTACCACTTGGGAATAGCACTCTTATAACCACCTGATCCCATGCGATGATGGTATTGCTTCTGTCGGGCATTCTGCCGATTCCTCATCACACGTTCCTCACTATCTTGGGATGTCTTGTATTCTACGAAGGCATCCCAATGGAACTCCAACTTGACAAACACCTTAGCATTGAAATTTGGCGTAGCATTCTTCAAGATAAACTTTTTATACAATGTCTTCTTCCAACTCTGGAACAATGTTGCCATCTTCTTCATTGTCCAATCCCTCACTAGCTCCTTCAAAGCATCATCTGCTTGTAATGTGAAATGCTGAGTGATATCTCTCCAAGCTAGGTTCTTGTCACGATCAGATACAAAACTAACATTAGGAGCGGATATCTTCTGCTTCCATTCACGAGCACTAACTAGGATCCTATCCCTTACAACGAACCCACATTGATTGACATATATCTGAGCATGTGGTCCCAATGGTTTGCCGGTGTCGGTGTCGAATTCTGATATTATGAAACGGCCCTCTAATGGCTTTTTTGGCCCTCGGACTTTCCTACTTTTGTCGGTGGTTGATGTAGATCCAGAGACCGGCTACATGAGTAGAAACACAACGATTAACAACAAATATACGTACGCATGCATCTATAAGAGATGATAGATAATCGAATATACCTCGCCAGTATTTTCTTGCGCGATAATTTGTTGATCTTCAACCACCGGTATATTTAGGATATCCTCATAATCAGCAAAGTACTGACTCGTGTCATCTACATCCACATTGGTGCCGGCGTTGATAATATCTGCCATTATGTCATCACTGAAGTTATCATTCAGAGCAGCCATTTGTATCTTCAAGATAACACATAGATAGAATTACTATGGTACATAACATAAGTACATGTGATAACACATATAGAATTACTAAATCCAATTAAATATAATAACACATAATATTTCATCAACATGGAAATAAGTACATGTATATATATACACAGAATGATACAATATATTTTCTCTCTCTCTCAACACATAGAAATAAGTGCATATGTCTATATCTCTAGATATGCATGTGATACACATAGAATGTCTCTCTAGATACAATTTTCTCTCTCTCAACACATGAAAATAAGTACATGTATATATACATATAGAAATAATTAAATACATATGTATACATATATATAGAATCTCTCTCTAGATATAATATATATAGAGAGATAGAATATATAATTACTAAATCCAATTAAATAAAACTAACATGAAATTAGATAAACTAGTAAGATAATACATTTTAATCTAACATATATCAAAAACTATAATAAAAAACTATCTAAAAAAACTATCTAAAAATACTAATTAAATTTTAATACATTTAAATCTAATATATCAAAAACTATCTAAAAATAACTAAAAAACTAACAATAAACTACTAATTAAAATTGAATACATTTTAATCTAACATACAGCCGAGACTTTGTAAAAAAATCTAAAAAACTTGGCCGATCGAGAGCAGCAGATCAAGATCGAGTTCGACGGAGGCCGTACGGCGTGGGCGCGCGGGAAGCGTCAGCGACGGAGGGTGGGGTCGGGTGCGGCGGCGGAGACAGGATGCGGTGATGCGGGCCTGGAGAATGGCGCGGCCGGGCGGGGGTAGACGACGACGGCGGCGCGGCAGAGACGAGCTCGACGACGGCGGATGGCGCGGCCAAGCGGGCCTGAGCGACGGAGGCGAGATCGAAGATGAACAAAACAGACGTTCGATATATATAGCCCGAGACCCTTTAGTCCCGGCTGGTAACACCAGCCGGGACGAAAGGACATTTAGTCCCGGCTGGTAATACCAACCGGGACTAAAGGTCCAACCCTTTAGTCCCGGTTGGTCATACCAGCCGGGACTAAATGGCCTTTAGTCCCGGCTCGTGTTACCAGCCGGGACTAAAGGTATTTTTTGGCGGGCACCGAAATTGCCGCCCACCCTTTAGTCCCGGTTCTTGGTCTGGGCCGGGACTGAAGCCCTAAAAAATTTGCCAACCCGCCAGCGTAATTGGAAAGGCCTGGGATTTTGTTTTTGTTTAATACTAGGTTAATCAATTAATTCCATAATAACTTCAATACTTTGCAATATTTATTTTAAAAAATACTATTAATTAACTAATTATTTATTGTAAATAGAAAAATTTTGTAACCTAAAGTTTTTAATTTCTTTTATGAATATAGAATATAAATGTTACTAATACTAAGTATTTTGTTAATGCAAAAATATATTTCTAACTTAAAATTAATAAAACTAATATTATTCGATAGGAAATTTATTATCACATTATTGTAACGTCAATGTTTCAATTTTTTCTCGGTTTTTGACCAAAATTGACAGGAATTTTTTGTTGAACCTATAAAAATAGAGAAAATATAGTATTTTTTGTTCTACAACTTTCTCAAATGAAAAAATGGCCTATATAAGGATTGTATATATTGATGAGCTTAACAAACTCGGTATTCAAAACTTTTCAATTTGAGACAATCTAGGGTCCCGAAAACTAGTTTGTAGGCGTCGAAATTTAAAAATCATAAATTTGAACCGTCCAAACTTTCTCAAATGGAAAATTGACCAAAACAACAATTGTAGATATTTTTGAGTTTAACAAACTTGGTATTCAAAACTTTTCAATTTGAAATCATTTAGAGTTCATAATACTAGAGTCAAAGTGTTGTTTTTTTATTTGACCAAATTTGACTTGGTCAAACTTGCTCAAATGAGACACTAAATGACCTCAGATGAAAAAACTCTGAATACCAAGTTTGATCATCTCAGCAAGATATACAATTGTTACATAGCTTATTTTCCCATTTGAGAAATTTTTATCAAACACTAGTCACAACTTCTTGAATCTCATATATACTTTCTAAAACTATGTCACACATTTGTGAAATTTGAACTACATTTTGTTCAAGCTTTCTCAAATGAAAAAAATGTCCTATATAAGGATTGTATATATTGATGAGCTTAACAAACTCGGTATTCAAAACTTTTCAATTTGAGACAATCTAGGGTCCCGAAAACTAGTTTATAGGCGTTGAAATTTAAAAATCACAAATTTGAACCGTCAAAACTTTCTCAAATGGAAAGTTGACCAAAACAACAATTGTAGATCTTTTTGAGTTTAACAAACTTGGTACTCAAAACTTTTCAATTTGAAGTCATTTAGAGTTCATAATACTAGAGTCAAAGTGTTATTTTTTTATTTGACCAAATTTGACTTGGTCAAACTTGCTCAAATGAGACACTAAATGACCTCAGATGAAAAAACTCTGAATACCAAGTTTGATCATCTCAGCAAGATCTACAATTGTTACATAGCTCATTTTCCCATTTGAGAAATTTTTATCAAACACTAGTCATAACTTCTTGAATCTCATATATACTTTCTAAAACTATGTCACACACTTGTGAATTTTGAACTACATTTTGTTCAAGCTTTCTCAAATGAAAAAATGGCCTATATAAGGATTGTATATATTGATGAGATTAACAAACTCGGTACTCAAAACTTTTCAATTTGAGATAATCTAGGGTCCTGAAAACTAGTTTGTAGGCGTTGAAATTTAAAAATCACAAATTTGAACCGTCCAAACTTTCTCAAATGGAAAGTTGACCAAAACAGCAATTGTAGATCTTTTTGAGTTTAACAAACTTGGTATTCAAAACTTTTCAATTTGAAGTCATTTAGAGTTCATAATACTAGAATCAAAGTGTTGTTTTTTTATTTGATCAAATTTGACTTGGTCAAACTTGCTCAAATGAGACACTAAATGACCTCAGATGAAAAAACTCTGCCAAGTTTGATCATCTCAGCAAGATCTACAATTGTGAAGTCATAACATATTACATAATATCTGTCTCTAAAACATAATATATTAAACATGCATCGTTGTATCATGCGGGCACAACAGTGAATTTCTTCTTGACGTATGACCCTTGGTTATGATCTTGTCGTAACCATGGAGTGTCTTCATCATTTAACATGATGCTTGGATCTTTCTTCACTATGAAGGGTGGAATTCGGACATTTCTTTCGTAATCTTCTGACATGTCTGACTTGTCTTCAATTCCCACTATATTTATTTTCCCAGAAAGAATTATGTGGCGCTTTGGCTCATTGATCATTGAGTTGATGTCTTCGTTTTTTCCTCTCTTTGATTTTGTAGACATGTCTTTCACATAGAATACCTAACTCACATCGGCAGCAAGGACGAATGGTTCCTCTTTGTACCCAATATTGTTGAGGTCCACTGTTGTCATTCCATACTCTTTGTCGACTGTTACCCCTCCTCCGGTCAGCTTCATCCATTGGCACCGGAACAAAGGGACTTTAAAATTAGGTGCATAGTCTAGTTCCCATATCTTTTCTATGCGGCCATAATATGTTTGTATATTCCCATTTGGATCTGTTCCATCTATGCGAACATCACTATTTTGATTGGTGCTCCTTTTATCTTAGGCAACTATGTAAAATGTATTCCCATTTATCTCGTACCCTTGGTACGTGAGGATATGCCATGATGGCTGCCTAGCCAACAAATATAGTTGCTCATCAATATTGTCATCGCCTTGACATTCTTTTCGCAACCAACCACTGAAACTTTCCATGTGCTGACGCCTAATCCAAGCTTCAGTCTTCCCTGGAAATTTGGATCGTAAGAACTCCTTATGTATCTCGATGTACAGATGCACCAATGACGAGTTCTGAAGAACTGTGTAGTGTGCTTTATTAAAATAATTGTCTTCCATGCCGATATATATTTTCTTCCCTAAAGTTCCTTTACCACTGAGTCGCCCCTCGTGTCGTGATTCAGGAACGCCAATCGGGGCAAGGTTAGGAATAAAGTCAACACAGAACTCAATGACCTCCTCTGTTTCATAGCCCTGGGTGATACTTCCTTCAGGCTTAGAATGGACTTTCACATATTTCTTCAAGACTCCCATAAACCTCTCGAAGGGGAACATGTTATGTAAGAACACAGGTCCAAGAATACTAATCTCCTTCACCAAATGAACTAGGATGTGTGTCATGATATTAAAGAAGGATGGAGGGAACACCAACTCAAAGCTGATAAGACATTGAACTACATCATTCTGTAGAGTAGCTAGTTCCACTGGATTGATTGCCTTCTGAGAAATTGCATTGAGGAATACACATAGCTTTACGGTGGCTAGACATACATGTGGAGGTAGAATTCCTCTTAAAGCAACTGGAAGCAATTGCGTCATAAGAACATGGCAGTCATAGGACTTTAAGTTTAGGAATTTCTTATCTGGCATATTTATTATACCCTTTATATTGGAGGAGAATCCCGATGGGACCTTGATGCTGCTTAGACATTCGAACATGTTGTCCCTCTCTTCTTTGCTAAGCGTGTAGCTAGCAGGACTTAAGTAATGACGTCCATCATCTGTCTTCTCTGGATGAAGGTTGTCTCGTTCTTTCATGCCCTGTAAGTCCTGGCGTGCTTCAAGTGAATCCTTTGGCTTCCCGTACACACCCATGAATCCTAACAGGTTCACACAAAGATTCTTTGTTAGGTGCATCACGTCGATTGCGTTGCGGACCTCTAGGACTTGCCAATAGGGTAGCTCCCAAAAGATGGACTTCTTCTTCCACATGGGTGCGTGTACCTTAGCATCTTTGGGAACAGATTTACTACCTTGTCCCTTTCCAAATACTACTTTCATATCCTTGACCATTGCGAGTACATCTTCCCCGGTTCGGTTATGAGGCTTCTTCCGATGGTCTGGCTTACCTTTAAAATGCTTCCCTTTCTTTCTTACTTGGTGATTCAACGGAAGGAATCAACGATGGCCAAGGTACATGACCTTTCAACATCTTTTCAAATATATACTGTCAAGGTCATCAAAACAATGTGTGCATGTATTATATCCTTTGTTTGTCTGACCTGAAAGATTACTTAAAGCAGGCCAATCATTGATTGTTATGAACAACATTGCTCGTAGGTCAAAGTGTTCTTGTTTGTACTCATCCCAGACACGTACACCTAGTTTGTTCCATAAAACTAGAAGTTCTTCAACTAATGGCTTCAGATAGACATCAATATTGTTGCTAGGTTGCCTCGGACCTTAGATGAGGATCGGCATCATAATGAACTTCCGCTTCATGCATAACCATGGAGGAAGGTCGTAGATACATAGAGTAACTGGCCAAGTGCTATGACTAGTGCTCTGCTCTCCAAAAGGATTCATACCATCTGTACTTAAGGCAAACCTTAAGTTTCTAGCCTCATTTGCAAACTCTGGAAATTCCCTGTCTATCGCTCTCTACTAGGACCCATCAGCTGGGTGTCTCAGCATATTGTCTACCTTATGGTCTTTTTTATACCACCGCAACAACTTTGCATGGTCTTTATTTCTGAACAAACGTTTTAAGCGTGGTATTATAGGAGCATACCACATAACCTTAGCAGGGATTTTCTTTCTAGGACGTTGTTCACCCTCGACGTCACCAGGATCATCGCGCCTGATCTTATACCGCGATGCTTTACATACCGGGCATTCATCCAAATTCTCGTATTTATTGCCATGGTAGATGATGCAATCATTAGGACATGCATGTATCTTCTAGATTTTTAATCCCAATGGGCAGACAACCTTTTTTGCTTCGTACGTAGTGGTGGGCAATTCATTTAGCTTCGAAAGCATCTTTTTTATGAGGTTCAATAAATTCCCAAATGCCTTATCGGATATACCATTCTTTGCCTTCCACTGTAGCAATTCCAGTGTTGTACCCAGCTTTTTTTGCCCCTCTTCGGCCATCGGGTATAGCAACTTCCTATGATCCTCAAGCATGCGCTCGAACTTAACTTTCTCTTTTTCACTTTTCCATTCTTGTTGTGCATCACGAATGGCATCGCCAAGAGCATCACCGAGATCATCTTCTATCGCTACCTCTTCTTCATCTCCCCCCATTATAGTATCATCAAAGGCACCATACTGAACAATAATGTCATCAATGTCTAAATCTTCTCCTTCACCTTCTTCCATCATGACCCCGCTTTCTCCATGCTTAGTCCAACATATATAGTTTGACATGAAACCTAACTTAAGCAAATGTGAATGAAGACTCATTGAGCTTGAATATTCCTTTAAATTCTTACATAGGGCATATGGACAGCACATGAAACCATCCCGCTTATTTGCCTTGGCCACACCTAAGAAATAGTGTAAGCCCTCAATAAAGTCTTGGGAGCGGCGATCGGCATTGTACATCCAATGGCGTGACATAATCTGTATTACATGACAAATTATGAAAACCTTGAACATAATTTAGTATTTTATTACACAACATAAATGACACACACACGATTGATTAATTAACTAAGTCTGGCTACAACGTAAGCAATCCCAACTATCACTAAACAAACTAAAACTACAATGCACTTCAGTAACATAATTATTTCGTGATCGTACGCAACTAAAACAGACAAATCATTCTTCTGTTGAATATCAATAAGCTTCTCCTGCTGGCTCACTGCCTCATCAGCAGCAGCCGCTACCTCAAGCACACCCAAATTCTGCACGTATATAGCATAATCTTCCTCTCAGTACCAACCATCGCATCCATTGCCCTCCCACTGTAATTAAAGCTAAAAAATATTTAGTCAAAAATATTCAAGAAAAGCAGGTCAATTAGCCATAAAGATAAAATACGTAAGAAACTCACATCGCGATCCAGGCACTTGTAGAAAACACGACCCTTGTTGGGTCCCTGTCTCTTGACTCGGTACTCCATCACAATCTTCTGCTTACACTTGCCGCAGATAATGAGAGGGAGTTCTGGCCTCAGTCGTTTCGCAACCGAACGAGAGGCCGATGATCCGGTACCAGTTGTCATCTACTTTCTATACTTATTTTTGCAAACTAGTGTAAATTTCATATTTTCTAAAATGATATATTTAAACAAAACTAGTACGGATTTCACATGTTTCAATAAATAACCATCCGTACTAGTTGACCTTGCTTACGTGATCATCTCGGCCAGCATTTCTCCACCGGACGGCACCGTACTTGGCCAAGGAAGAGTTCCGATTCTACGAGAAAGGGAACATGGTCTTCCACGGCCGTTGCCGCTCTCCCTCGTAGCATCAAAGTTCCTCCTTGACGTCCGTTACCGCTCGGCAGAGAACATGTTGGCCGAGCTGAACACGGTCCGCAAGTTCAACTAGTACGGATTTTCTATAATTTTCTAACTATTTACTAAGTTTTTCATTTCATGGAAAATTTAATTCTAAAAAAAGGCATGATTTCTAAGTAGTTCATTTCATGAAAAAATAATTCTAAGTGACCTGCTCGATATCGGCGAGCTCGCGGACGTTTAGGTTGCCGAGGATAGTAACATTTGTAGATGACATTTGTAGGTCTGAAGTTATCAAATATCCATCAAATTATAGCTTAAAAACATGTTTCAATAAATAACCATCCGTACTAGTTGACCTTGCTTACGTGATCAACTCGGCGAGCATTTCTCCACCGGACGGCACCGTACTAGGCCAAGGAAGAGCTTCAATTCTACGAGAAAGGGAACACGGTCTTCCACGACCGTTACCGCTCTCCCTCGTAGAATCAAAGCTCCTCCTTGACGTCCGTTACCGCTCAGCAGAGAACATGCTCGTCGACTTGAACACGGTCCGCAAGTTCAACTAGTACGGATTTTCTATAATTTTCTAAGTTTACATATAAAATCATAATAAAGTCCAACATATAAAGTTACACATGCATCTACATCGCAAAATGAGATAAGCTACTGATAAAACATAAGAGGATTAAGTTTGTTACCTCCAAAATCGAAGAGCAACACCAATGGAGGGGGAGAGAGCAAGAACAACAGCAAGCTGAAAAACAGAGGCAGTGAGTTTAAATGGAATGGCTCGGGCTCGGGCTCGGGGAGAAAGAAATGAGCTGAATTATAGGCCGGGATTATTAGTCCCGGTTAGGGGTCCAAACCGGGACTAAAGATTAATCTTTATTCCCGAGACATCACCTAAACCGGAACTAAAAGCTTTAGTCCCGGCTGGTAATACCAGCCGGGACTAAAGGCCCCTGCCCCGCGGACGACCGTTGGGCAGGGACCTTTAGTCCCGGTTGGTATTACCAACCGGGACTAAAGGGTCCTTTAGTCCCGGGGGCAAAAAAAAATGCCGATGCTAATGCTAAATTGGGACATCGTTTTAAAGTCTGTTATCTAGTAGTGCGTGCCTGAGAGTGAGACTGATACGAGGCTGTTTTCTGACTGAAAGCAAAATGATTGCGATAGTTACACAGATTGTCCCTAATTATAAAGTCGTGGCAGTGCCTGCTTCTTGGAGCATGCTAGAATTGTTCTGGATTTGGAAGGGGAAGATAGATTGTGGCAAGGCTTAGTTGGAGCATACCGGAGCATTTTAAGTAAAAATAAATGTCTAGCATACGTGTTCTGCAATATTAGATGGTTTGAGGAGGCGCTTGTGCATGTATTGCAGGTTGGTGTTCACTTGTTTGGATCTCGGATGCTTCTGTTCAAGTTTTAGCAATATTGAATTATGGAGTTGAAGTAGTTAGGCCAATGTCAATGGATGCTTCTCAGGGTGCTATGAACACTTATTTATTCATTTACGAAAAGAGAGTACAAAGGGGTTTTGTTTAGATGAGAGTACTTGGGCACTGTTTCCAACACAAATACTATTTTTGCTTATATATATGAAACCAAAATTGGAACAATGCATAAGAAAGACAATTCAAGCATCAAGAAATGTTCTCTGGCACATGTGGCACTTTTGAAAATATACCAATGCCAATATAAAGCCTCCGTTAGGATTTGCCTTAGAATCTTCTCTCATTCGTCCACGCATGTAAGCATTCATAAGATTTGATTTTTAGGTCAAATTGAGCCAAAAAGTAAAAGACTTCGGTTCTCCTCAGTAAAGGTCCTAGTCCATCTCTTTGATTGGTTAGCGGGAGAGAGGTCAGGAGATAATTTAACGGCGGTTTCTTTAATTTACTAGGTGGAAGACTTCAGGAACGGTAAACATTTGTGACAATTTTTAAACACTATACATGCTTAAATTGTGGACACATGAATATATTAGAAAAAGTTGTTTGACGAAGTTAAATTTTAATGAATTAGGGAAAAAAATGTGACTACCCTTTGTATCCACACCAATGGTGCGTATTGTGAAAACCGAGGACTAAAACATTATTGTTTTTAGGTGAAAGAAGAATTATATTAGATAAAAGAGTTAAATGCATCAGAGATCCATTAACTTGTGAGGATGTTTCAGTTGGGTCCATCAACTTTTAAAATGACTTTTTGGGTCCATAAACTTTAAAAATGGTTCACTGCAGTCCATACCTATTTATTTAACCTTAAATTCAATGCACATTTGTAGAAAACCCTACCTTTATTTATCTTCTACACGCTCACCCTTCAGTCATCGTACGCAAGAGCTCTTGCTCTGCGCGCCCTTCCTATCCGACCCCGCCGCGGCGCCGGTCGACGACGACGACAGCGCCGGCACGTCGCGGAGCGCGCGCCACATGGCGCTGTTGCACTTGAACCCGGAGCCGAAGCCGATCTGCCACACGCGGTGACCTCACCGCACCCGGCCCTTGGCCTCGGCGTGCGCCAGCTCGTACCACATCCTGGACGGCAGCTCCTACATGATGCTCGCCAAGAAGCTCGGCGAGCTGGACCCCCTGATGAAGCCGAAGCAGGACAGGTACGCGCTCCGCACGTCGCCGCAGTGGCTGGGCCCTCAGATCGAGGTCATCCCGTGGCATGGGCGTGGGCATGGTGCTCTCAGTCGTGCCCATGCGCTGGAGCAGCGTGACGCCGCCCTCGACGCCGGTGAGCCCTTCCTGTCCGGCTGAGCGCGCGAGGCCACGCGGCAGCAAGCTTCTGAACAGTCGGCCACGTTAAAAATTTCCGAACTAAATGAACTGATCAATACCACCTCAAATATACAAGCTGAAACTCAATCTTCGGCTCCCTCAAACTCTCAAACCAGCCCGATCCAGCGAAAGGTGTAGTAACAAAAATTGTAGAGCTAGAAGCGATCTACAAGTTTGTTTACATGACTTTGGGATTATTCGGTTTGGTTTGCAAACTACAGACCTCGGGTTCACGCTGGGAGACGAGACGTACCTGCCCCCAGGCGTCCAGGCGTGGCCGCCCAGGCTCAACATGGCGGAGGCGCGGATGGAGGCCGAGGCGGTCATGTTTGGGTGCCTGGACGCGCTGTTCGAGTCCACGGGGATCGACCCGTGCCGCGACGTGCACATCCTCATCGTCAACTGCAGCCTCTTCAACCCGACGCCGTCGCTGGCATCCATGATCATCAACCACTACAGGATGCGCGAGGACGTCAAGTCGTTCAACCTCGGTGGCATGGGGTGCAGCGCCGGCCTCATCGTCATCGACCTCGCCAAGGACATGCTCCAGGCGAACCCGAGCTCATACGCCGTCGTGCTCAGCACCGAGAACATCACCCTCAACTGGTACTTCGGCAACAACCGAGAGCGTCGTGAAGAGCTGCATGCACGCCGGCAACACCAGTAGCGTGCTCGACCAGCACCGACCGCATCTTCTGCATCAGCGGGTAGTTGGCGCTGCAGGGGGCGTCCGCGTACGCGAACACCGCCTCACGGTCAGTCGCCGTGAGCAGGTCCTTCTCGCAGAACCGCGCGCTGTGGAGGCCCCCCGTGGCGCTGGTGCTTAGGGTCTTCTTGGCCACTGTCATCACGCAGCTCTTCACGGCGCTCTTCAGGTTCTCCTCCAGGTGGCGTAGGTCGACGGCCTGGCACAGTGCGATCAGGAACGTCGACGACATGAGCTTCAGCATGTCAACGGCCTCGGCGGTCTTCCTGGACGAGATGAGGCCGAGGGAGTTGACGTCCTGGTTGTGCTGCTCCGCGCTCTAGACGTGGCTGGTCACGGGGTTGGCCAGGAACTGGAGCTCAGAGCAGTAGGACGCCATGGCGATCTCGGTGCCCTTGAAGCCATAGTCCAGGCTCGGGTTGCGCCCTCCGGACAGGTTGGACGGCAGGCTGTTGTTGTAGAAGTCGTTCACGAGCTCCGAGAACTGTGCGAACATGAGCTTGCCGATCGCCGCGATGGCAAGCCTGGTGTTGTCCATGGACAAGCCGATGGGCGTGCCTTGGAAGTTGCCGCCGTGGAGCGCCTTGCCATGGGATGACCTCGATCTGAGGGCCCAGCCACTGCGGCGACGTGCGGAGCGCGTACCTGTCCTGCTTCGGCTTCATCAGGGGGTCCAGCTCGCCGAGCTTCTTGGCGAGCATCATGTAGGAGCTGCCGTCTAGGATGTGCTCCATGATGACCGCGGACTCGATCTGACCCGGGTGGTGCTTCAGCTTGTGGGTCAGGTGGTCGGTGTACTCGGGCTTGCCGTTCATCACCTCGCACAACACGGCGGACATGACCTCGGCGAGGACGGCGAGGACGTTCGCCTCGAAGAGCATGATCGATGCCAGCCCAGAGCCGATGACCGTGCCGTTCACCATGGCGAGCCCTTCCTTGGGCTGCAGCTCGAAGAAGCTGTGCTGGATGCCGGCGATCTTGAACGCCGCGGACACCTCCGCGGCGTCCACCTTCCTGCCGTCGGGTGCCACCGCCGTGGAGTTGGCCCGGCCGTTGACGAGTCCCGCGATGTAGGAGAGCGGGACCAGGTCGCCCGACGCGGTGATGGTGCCCCTAAGCGGCAGGCACGGCGTCACGTTGGTGTTGAGCAGCGCGGCGATCGTCTCCAGGATCTTGAAGCGGATGCCGGAGTAGCCCTGCAGCAGGGTGTTGATAAGGACGAGCATCGCGGCGCGTGTGGCCGCCGCTGGCAGCACGTGGCCGTCGTCGCCTGTTCCGAACGCTGCGGCACTAAGAAATCTATATATAGTAACAACAGCAACGCCAGCAAGTGCGCCCTCCACCGGTTCGGCAACACCAGTAGCAGCTCTCTGTGGTACGAGCTGGCGTACGCCGAGGCCAAGGGCCGGGTGCGGCGCGGCCACCGCGTGCGGCAGATCGGCTTCGGCTCCGGGTTTAAGTGCAACAGCGCCGTGTGGCGCGCGCTCCGCGATGTGATGGCGCTGTCGTCGTCGTCGACCAGCGCCGCGGCGGGGCCGGACAGGAAGGGCGCGCAGAGCAAGAGCTCTTACGTATGATGATTAAAGGGTGAGCGCGTAGAAGATAAATAAAGGTAGGGGGTTTTCTACAAATATACTTTGAATTTAAGGTTAAATAAATAGGTATGGACTGCAGTGAACCATTTTTAAAGTTTATGGACCAAAAAAGCCACTTTGAAAGTTGATGGACCCAACTGAAACATCATCACAAGTTAATGGATCTCTGGTGCATTTAACTCTAGATAAAATCTAGTACGGAGGGAGAATGCTGAAACGTTTGAATTTTGAATGCAAGGGGCTTGGGGTGGGAGCCGACGGACTCTCGATGCACGTGCAGAGAATACTGCCCTGTTCGCTTCGCTGAAAAGCCAGGCTAAAAAGTACCGTCGGCTAATTTCTTGTAAGAGAAAAACACTATACCATAGCTGATAAGCCAGGCTGATAAGTTCAAGTACGTGCAAATTCTGGAACCATACTCTCATTCGAGCGAGTACAACTGTACAAGTATCATGTCATGCTTTTTTTTTTGCCTTTTTTCACTATTAGGCCTTGTTTAGTTCCACCCCAAATTCTCAAAAAGTGTTACAGTACCTGTCATATCGAATCTTTGCGGCCCGTGCATGGAGCATTAAATGTAGACGAAAAAAAAAACTAATTGCACAGTTTGGTGGGAAATTGCGAGACGAACGTTTTGAGTCTAATTAGTCCATGATTGAACACTAATTGCCAAATAAAAACGAAAGTGCTACAGTAGCCCCAAATTCCAACTTCCTACAATTAAACAAGACTTTAACATCATTTAGAAATAGAATAACCCCCTCTAGGCTCTAGTGTTCACAGATCACAAGCACAATGTGAGGTGAGAGATTGAAAGAAGCTGATTCATTTTTGCATTCTAATCCACATAGATTGGTAGAGAATGGATTTTTGCAAACAGATCCTGAGTTCGTTGGAGCACCAGATTTTATTACTCCTTCCTAACAAACGTCATGCACTAATAATTTTCCTAGCAAAAGCCGCACATGTTCCGCGACGCTGGCCCCTCTTGTCAGCCACCACAGTAGTAATGCTTAGACCAGCTAAGACTTCCCCGTTAAGCTGCTTCCTACTATAACCAGTCTCAATGGGGGTTTCGTGGGTGTATCATGCACATTAATTAGATGACACATCAGCAAGAAAAGGAATCTTTGCATGATTTTAGGAGGAGAGAGAGGGAATACGTTTCATGGCCACGACACGTTTGGGCACCGTTACCAAGTCCTCGGTAACTGAATGAAACTCGTGTTGAGGGGCGTCCGGCGTTTCATCCTCATCCCGTGCGGCCGGGCTCCCGACGGCACGCCCTTCTCGCCCCCTTCCGCCCTTTCCCCAATCTTCCCGCCCCCTCCCGCCACCCTCCAGTCGTTCCCGCCCCTCTCCTCCTCCTCCGTGGATAGGTTCGCCCCCCGCACATCGCCTGCGCTAGGGTTTCAAATCAACGAGCAATGCTGCTCCGATGGCACCAGCAGAGAGATCCGGGCGGCGCACCTCCACGAGTGGGGGGAAAGGGCGAGCGGGTAGCCGTCTGGGACTGAAGAAGTCGTCCTCGACTGCGCCGTCGCGGCCTCCAACTTCGTCACCGGTACCGCCGCCGCCGCTGCCTTCCCTCGAGGTGCCGGTGACGCCACCAGTTCCCACGCCGGCCACTGTGGTTTCCTCCCCTGCTGTGCTGAGTTCTTCCCCTGCTCTCTTGTCTTCGTCTGTGATGTCGCAGCCAGCGCGAGTAGGATGGGGGGCCGTACCCCCAATTTTTTCCTCTGAACCTAGAAACCAACAATCCCCAAATTCATGGTAAGCACTTGATTTCGATCTGTGTATTCCCAAATTCATGGCTGCCAGTAGTTGATTTGTACTCGTTGGAAGTTGATAGCCTGCAAGATTGTTCATAATGATATTGAAGATTGTTTAATACAGTTGGTTTTATAGTTGATCTTAGCATAGAAAGGTTCAGCTCTATTATGGATAGTGTTAATGATAGTGTGAAACTTCAGGGTCTATCCACCAGGTGGTTTTATGAATTTTCTTCAACAACCACACTATCCACAGCAGCCACAAATTCAAGGTGAAAATTTTCATTTGGTTGGACAGCCTATGGGCTTCAACCCGATATCACCACCACCAAGTGCCTGTGGAGCACCCCAAACTGTGAAACAAGGTACTTCAACAAAGGAGACGGTGAACATTGACATTGATGAAGATGACAACAATGAGGCAAATAGGCAAGTAAAGAAGAGATACTGGAGTCATGAAGAGGAAGAGAGACTGGTACAATACTTAATTTTGTAGGCCAGTGTTGTCGATAATACTTGATTTGTTCATCTTATATCAATATTTTGTATTTTGTAGGCCAGTGCTTGGTTGAATGCTTCTAAAGACCCAATTAAGGGAAATGACAAGAGAGGTGACACATTTTGGAAGGAAGTCACTGATGATTTTAACAAGAAAGGGAATGGGAAGCGTAGAAGGGAAATAAACCAACTGAAGGTTCACTGGTCACGCCTCAAGTCATCGATCACTGATTTCAATGACTATTGGAGTAAGGTAACTCAAATGCATACAAGCGGATACTCCAACGACATGCTGGAAGATGAGGCACAAAAGATGTATGCAAACAGGTTTGAAAAGCCTTTTTTGTTGGTGCATTGGTGGAAGATACTAAAAAACGAGCCCAAATGGTGTGCACTGATTGAGAAGACAGAGAAAAACAAGAGTGAGATAGTTGATGTTCTAGATGAACAATCACGTCCCATTGGTAGAGAAGCAGCAAAGGCTGAGCGTAGTGGAAGGCGCAAGAAGGACAATGTTATGGAAGGAATTGTCATCCTTGGGGACAATATTGAGAAAATTATCAAGGTGCAGCAAGATCGGAAGGTGGAGCGGGAAAAGGTCACAGAAGCACAGATTCAGATATCAAATGCAAATTTGAGGGCAGCAAAGGAGCAAAAAGAAGCAAAGATGTTTGAGGTCTATAATTCCCTGCTTAATCAAGACATAAGTCACATGTCTGAAGATCAAAAGGCTAGCCGAGACAGGGCAATACGCAAGATAGAAGAAAAGTTGTTTGCAAACTAAGGTTAGTTCTGAACTGCTCACATCATGTGTAAATGCTGCATCATGTGCACTATATTAATTAGATGTGAAAACTACTCATATCATGTGTAAATGCTGCACTATATACTATGGCAATTTGTAGTGTGAATGTTGCATTATCTACTATGGTAGTTTCACTTTAGGTGTGAAAACTGCTCATATCATGTGTAAATGCTGCACTATATACTATGGCAGTTTGTAGTGTGAATGTTGCATTATCTACTATGGCCGTTTCACTTTAGGTGTGAAAACTGCTCAGTTTCACATTAGGTGTGAAAACTGCTCAGTGTGCACCTATATATACACCATCCTCTCTTTTATGGCTGCCCTGTGCACCTATATATACACCATCCTCTCTTTTCCTTAACACACACGAAGGTCTTCTCTCTTCCTCATTCTTCTTCCATCTTGTTCTACAGTTTTGAGGTGATCTTAATATCTTTAAACTTTCTATCTTATTTTTCTTATTACTGTACTCTCTCACCTTTCCTTTTTCTCATCTGCAAAGATGTCTGAGGAACATGACAATCCTGATGAAAGTCAAAATCCTCTGTACTCGTTGGATGAGTTCATTGCTGAGGATGAGATCCTAGATGATGTTATCAGTGAAGCCATGGTGGTCATTCAGTCTACTGTCGAAGCTCTACAGAAACAGGCAGCTGACCATCGACTGCATCCGAGGAAGCACATCAAGAGACCACGAGAGGAAGCACATCAAAAACTAGTGAATGATTATTTCTCAGAAAATCCTCTTTATCCTTCCAATATTTTTCGCCGAAGATTTCGTATGTCTAGGCCTCTTTTCCTACGCATCGTCGAGGCCTTAGGCCAAAATTCTGATTATTTTACTCTAAGGGTGGATGCCGTTAATAGGCAAGGGCTCAGTCCACTACAGAAGTGTACTGTAGCTATTCGCCAATTGGCTAGTGGTAGTGCTGCAGATGAACTAGATGAGTACTTGAAGATTGGAGAGACTACTGCAATGGAGTCGATGAAGAATTTTGTCAAAGGTGTTAGAGATGTATTTGGTGGACAGTATTTGAGGCGCCCCAATATGGAAGATACTGAGCGTCTACTCAAAATTGGTGAGAAACGAGGTTTTCCTGGTATGTTCGGCAGCATTGACTGCATGCATTGGCAATGGGAAAGATGCCCAAATGCATGGAAGGGTCAGTTCACTCGTGGTGATCAGAAAGTGCCGACGCTGATTCTTGAGGCCGTGGCATCACATGATCTTTGGATTTGGCATGCGTTCTTTGGAGTAGCGGGTTCTAACAATGATATTAATGTTTTGAACCAATCTACTCTATTTATCAATGAGCTAAAAGGACTAGCTCCTAGAGTCCAGTACATGGTCAATGGGAATCAACACAACACTGGGTATTATCTTGCTGATGGAATATACCCTGAGTGGGCAGTATTTGTTAAGTCAATACGACTCCCTATCACCGACAAGGACAAGTTGTATGCACAGGAACAAGAAGGGGCAAGAAAGGATATTGAGAGAGCCTTTGGTGTATTGCAGCGTCGATGGTGCATCCTAAAACGACCAGCTCGTCTATATGACCGAGATGTACTCCGTGATGTTGTCCTAGCTTGCATCATACTTCACAATATGATAGTTGAAGATGAGAAAAAGGAAGAGGACATTGAAGAAAATCTAGATCTAAATGTGGCTCCAGTTCAGCAACCGTTCAAGAACCGGAAAGCTCTCCAGAACAGTATGTTCCGCTCGAGAGAGCTTTAGAAAAAGATACTAATATTCGAGATCGATCGGCTCATCACCGACTTAAGAATGATTTGGTGGAACATATCTGGAGTAAATTTGGTGGTCATACACATATACCTGGAGTTTGAGATAGAATACATGTAATAATAATTTTATATATCTGTAACGTTTGTTTATATATATGTGCAAGTGCATTTGTATCTGAGATCTCATGCTGAACTATGTTTATTTGTGCAGGGTGAAAGCATCTATATGAATCTATGGGGTGCATCTCGACATTGTTGGTTGAATGGTCATCATCAATTTACCGCCAGTTATCTGTCATCTTTTGCCATTGGAAAACTTGTTGTTCCAGTTATCTTGCTGTTACAATTCGTCTTAGTTATCTTGTTGTTCCAGTTATCTGAACTTATGCAGTTCATACTGCAGTTTGTAGTGCAGTTCTGAAGTTATCTGAACTTATGCAGTTATCTAAATTATGCAGTTCGTACTTGCTGTTCTGTTGGTTGAAACTGAAGTTCTGTATTTGTAGTGCACGTATTTTAGTTTTTGTGGAAAAGTTATTTGCTGACTAAGGTTGCTCGAAGCTTAGCTCTGTAGCTCATATGGTTAACTTCTGTTACAGTGATGGTTGCTGCTACTGGCCTGAATGTTTAAGAAGTGAATTGAGAGAGAGAGGCTATCTGAATTTTTTATCTCTAAAATGAAAATCTATCTGCATTTTATGTGAATGAAAATATAGTTGACTGTTATCTATATTTTCTCATGTGTGAATGTGACTGTCCAGAAATCTCCCAGAGTTATACAATGCCAGACTTGTATGGTTTTTCTCTTATCTGAACCCAAAGCTCATGTGTGCACCTGATGCTTGTATGGTTTCTGAGATGAACCCTATGAAGGTCCTGATCTGAAACTTAGTTATGACAAACTTAGTTAACTGAAATCTATGAAGTGCATTGTGTCCTCTCTGTTATTAGAAACTTAGTTACCTGAAACTTGTCATCTGCAACTTAGTTATGGTCCTTATCTGAAACTTGTCCTGAAACCTGAACTGTATTTGTCCTGATTACTGATCTGTATTTGTCCTGATGCCTTCATCTGTATTTGCCATGAAACCTGATCTGTATTTGTCTCGGTTCCTAAAATCTGATCTGTACTTGAGTATTATCTCATTTGTAAACCTATGTTCAGTTCGGCGATGGCAACAATTGCCGTAGCTATCTGTGCATGTTTCCTCCTCTCTTTCTTACTTTACATAGCTACTGCATGTGTGCACCCGATGCTTTTGATCTGTAATCTGAAAGCTTGTTTTGTTTTGAACAACAACAGTGCAAAATCTATTGTCCACAATGACGACGTTCAGTTTAGATAAATGACTACATATTTGATTGGTACATTTGATCACAACACCATACATACATTAAATGATGTAGGTTGTCTATGAAACAGTGAAATGAAACCTTCCATTGAGAGAGCCAGTTTTATTTCTTAGTCATAGCCCACAAAGCTGACGTGGCAATCTTAGAAACAGTGAAATGAAACTCCCCATTGAGACTGGCCTAAAAAAACAAAGTCCCCATTAAACACGTCTTCCACGAACAACCAAAGAGTTGAGCTGCTATAAATTCCCGGGGTTAAAAAAAAGGGATCTATCTTCCACGAACATTTGCTTCACCACTTTGCTTGAATTTGAAGCGCAGCCATCTATCTGCTCGGAGCGCCGCCGCGCGAGATGGCCCCCACCGCCAGCGAAGCCACCTCGTCGTCGGCGACGACCAGTGCCACCTCGTCCACGGACGCCGACGCCCCGGCCTCCCCCTCGCCGTCGCCGTCCCGGCGCGCGGCGCCCACCCTGATCCTCGTCGCCTTCCTCGCCGCGTTCCTCATCCTCTCCTCCGGCGACGATGCCACGGCGCAGCCGCTCAACGGTATCGTCCACCTTCGTCTTGTTCTGCGACTGCGCTCGTGTCTGCGCGCCCGCGGCGATTGTGTCGGCTAGGGTTTAGGGCTTTGCGTTGGCTCAGGATTTAGGTTGTGGGATGCTGCGATTGTATACCCTAACTGGTTGGATTTTAGATAATGCTGGCGGCTTACTTTTCAGTGATGGAAAGTTGCATCTTCTTTCCTGAAGGAATATTCAATCATATGCTGCTTTGCTGGGAATCAAAGAATGTTGGATTGGTTCTGTTGGTAACTGTTGCTGTAGTTTAATAACCTGCCCTTGGAATCAAGCTTGGATCTTGTTTGGATTGTTTTCTATATTATTAAGAACGTATTAACATGTCCTAACAGCTACACACAACAGCTCTTTTTATTTTGTTTCTTCTGTTATTGTAAGCACGGTGTGAGATTTTATACTTGTAGTCCTTTTATTTATGTGCTTGTTGCAGCTTGACGATTGTCTATGCCTGGTGAATGTTGAATTCACGAAATTACTGTTGATAACTTAATATTAAAATGTATATTTATTCCTGTATTGTGTTTGGTAGTCATCTGTATGGCGCTGTTTATTAAATTGGTTATTACTACTACAGGTGTTAGCTTGGAAAGTCCAGAGGTTTCATTTGTTCCCTCCCCCTTGGATGGACAATTTTGTGAGCGAGTCCTCCTATCTGGAGTGCCAAGGTTGCATCTTGATAGCTATGCAAGCCAAATTCGTGTCAAAATGAATGTCTCTCAATCGATTCCTGAGAAATTCCATTGGAAAATAGAGGTTTGCTTTCATAGGTAAGTCTTGTTTTAACTCTTCCTGACTGTAAATGTAGGCATTCTTAGTGTCCAGAAAACTGAAGCAGTTTACCTTTTGCAGGAATGCCTCCATGAATTTATGCCAGTGTGAGACGGGTGAATGGCAAGGTTTTCAAGATGGGATGTGGACTGCTGTAAATTCTCCATATGGAAACAAATATGTTGATGTGAAATTGGCTGATAAGAAACCTGCTAGGTTCACTCTTTCCATTCAGGAAGGTCAGGATTATTCATGAAATCAGTTCCTTTTTTCTTTTCAGTAATAAACTAAGAGCATCGATTGCTATTCTATCTAAATCATTTTTTGTTGTTTCAAATACTTATGCAGAGTTTCAGAAATGGCGTTTGGCTTGCCTTGGTATTGGATTTGTATTGCTATTCCTCTCACCAATTGTTAGCAAATGGGCTCCCTTTTACTATAGCAGCTCTATGGCTCTTGGGATCCTGCTTGTTGTTCTTATTGTACTTTTTCAGGTATATTTTTTCTCAAAAACATTTATATCTTTCTGTAGTAAGGATTTGTTTCCATTGAAACTTGCAACTATGACCATTTCATTCTTCATCCTTAAAAAAAATGAATGTAGTACTTTATTGCCAGAGAGATATTGTCATAACAGTGTGTTAGACTGTTAGCCGCTTGACGGACCTTACTCAAGAAGCGTTTGAAGTTTTTTTTTTAACTTGAGGTCTTGGAAAGAACATGGCTTGTTGTCTTAATAGACTTAGTACCTGCTTGATATGACTGGACGGAAAGATAAAATAAACATGTAGTGTGTTATTGTTTATCTCTCTTTTTTTTTGAAGGAATATTGTTTCTTTTATGATCTTGATATTGACCTGAGCCCTTTGATGCTATCCAGTTTTTTTCCCCCCTTGAACAAATACTGTCCAGTTTATTTAGAAGTCCACTTTGTACCGTTGCCCATAATCATCTGAATACATGTGAATCAGATTCATGCTTTCGAATATCATCATTTGGAATATCAACAGCGACCAGACAGGTTCACTGTTTTTTGTTACTAATTGATATTGAAATTGATATAACCTACATGTCTACACCTTTTTCTCAAGAAATTTGCTGACTACTAGTTTAGAGTGATCTTGTAGTGTTAGTCTTTTGATCCATTTATAATTTCCCCCTCAGATAGATTTGGAACATGTAGTGTTCTGGTTGGCTAAACCAATAGTGCCGTGTTATTTTCAAATTTTCTGACAAAGAACTGCAAATTTCAATGTACTTCCTTTTTATTTGTTGATGATGGTCCATTTTTTGTACGATAACAATATTGATGACCTTGCCTTCATTTTAGGGAATGAAATTGCTACCAATGGGCAGGAAAAGTTTGTTTTACCTTGCAATTTATGGATCTGTGGTAATTACCTTGTACCCACACCATTTTGCAGCTATTTGAATAGGCACTTCTCACTAATTATTTGTACTCATTCATTTTCTTTTTACGTACTTTTAGTTAGGTGTTGGTTCCTATGTTGTACACTACTTCTCAACATTGGTCTCTTCTATTCTTGAAAACTTCGGCTTGAGTGAAGAGTTGTACAACCCCGTAAGTAATTCCTCTTGCATGTTTTCTGATAATAGATCAACTAACTATTTTTACTCATTTCCCTTTTTGCTTGCACAATATTATTTACTGTTTTCTTTTGTATTCTGGATTTCGGTTTTCTAATGTTTGTTACATCAGAAATGGAGCACACCGGTATATTAGTGCTAGTATCTTTACCATTATGTGGCTTTGGAAAGATTTATAGAAACTAGAGCATGTGTATCAAGTTGGAAGGGAGTTTTTGTTGGTTCTGAATTTTATTTTTGGGCCTGATCTCAGTAACTGATAGCCTGAACCCTTAATTTATTACTTATAGACAGATTCAATACACCCAATTGTTCATTATAAACTACAGCCTTTGGGAGCTAAATTAATCTATATCCTGCTAATGTGTTACGTTTACCAAGATGCACAATACACCTGCCTAAGTTTTTGTTGTTATGATTGGAACGTAGTCTGCAATGATAACTTGTTTATTTCTGACTTCTGACTTACCAAGATGAACATTAGACCTGCCTCAGTTCTGTCATTATGATTGTAACGTAGTCTGCAAAGATAACTTATGTATTTTTTACTCCTGACTTTAACCAGTTATTATCTGGATACTTTGATGTTGTAATTTGTAAGAAATGATGTCAAATAAGTGTAAATAATATGGAAGTTAATGTTGTATTAAATGCATTACTACATGGCAGTATGGTTACTTCAAACATCAGAAGCTTTTTTTCTTTAATGAAGTTTGAAACTTTGACTTATGTAGCTTACAAGAGAATAATCCCAGATATACTGCCCCGTCTATCTATTTGGTGCACTGTGGTAAAAAAATATTGGTTGAGTTTTTATTTTTGTTTGGTATTTGCCTTCCATATAAAACCTAATTGATGTGCGAAAACATAGTGTGCTGCATATAGAGTTCCATGCTTTTATACGAGACCATGCCTGCTGGGTCATAACTCATAATTGGCACATATTTATTGGACACCGTTATTCAGAAAGATGACTTTATCTGCAATAGCTACATCACCTTAAAGACTGCACACTTATGGTTCACCATACACATTTTTTTTAATCTTTTGCTATTGCTTGGAACACTGGACGTTTCTATGCAATTCTCTGATATGGTATAATGGAACACTTATGGTTCACCATACACAGTTTGTTACACTTGTTGATCTGTGTGGTATAATGGACTATTCATTACTTGTTTAAGTACATCAGTCTGTTACATAGTTTTACCTAGTTACCTTTACCTGTTATACAAGTCTTTAAGTAACAAAAATTAATGATGAATTACAGGTTTCTATCTTCCTGCTGGTGGCAATTGTCTTCACTGGAGCTGGTTTTGGCTATTGGATGGTCAGGAGATTTATCCTTTCAAAAGATGGAAGTGTAGATGCTGGGATAGCGCAATTTGTGAAGTGGGCTATGCGTGTTGTTGCTACATTATTCATTATGCAGGTATGGTTCTTGTTTTCCCTTATCATGCTAAGTATTCTTCTCAAGAACCTGTCTGGTTTATATCTTGATCACTGCTTTGGATGAGGTTGCATTTATCTGCTTTGAATTTCGTATCTGACATGCTGTTTATCTTTCCAGAGCACACTTGATCCTCTTCTAGCACTGGTTGCTCTTGCTTTTAGCTGGTGGTTATGCTCTTTGTTGACTGCAAAGAAAGTTCAGAAGACAGTGACCCAGTAAGTTCCTCAAGTTAGTTGTTGTTGATGTTGTCTATGTACCGGTTGAAGTACCGAGTACGCTGGTTCTTCTGCAGGAAACAAAAGCAGTCAAAGGTTCTTTCTCAGCAAATGCTTACTCAAGGATCGCCCAAGAGTCCTAAAATCCAGTTCTTAAGTCCATCTAAGACAGGCTTTGGAAGAACCACATCTAGAAGTTCGGCCACACAGTTCGGTCAGAGCAATTTGGCCAATGGAGGTAACATAACTATATTGTTTGCAACTTCAAAGTTTTTTCTGTTGGCCTGTAGTCACAGCATTCTTTATACGATACTGTTGTCATAATGTTCACATGTTAGAAGTTGTGTTTTCATTTGTTTGAGCTAACGACAGGACCTTTCCATATGATTTTTTGACTGAAACTATTTTATTTCAACACACTGTATTGTTTTGACTTGACTAGACACTGGGTTTTGCAGGTCTGATCTGCTCAGCACTTACAAAGCGCGTAGTACCCAACGAAGACGACGAAGATCACTACTCCACCTTCCACAACATCCAGCCACGGAAATATTCCAAGGAGGAATGGGAGGACTTCACCCAGAAATCGACTAGGAAGGCACTTGCGGAGTGCACAGCAACCCCAGAGTTTGCCCAGTGGGTTGTTGACAATGCTCATCGTCTGCAAGTAGAAAAAGAGGAAGACAACTTCTCAGAGGAAGATACCATCGAGAGCTCCAACTCCTCGGAAGAAACTGGGGACGAAGCCGATGGAGCTCCAGGTCTGATCAGGCTGTGGGGCTAGCATGCTGGTTGAACTAAGCATGCTCCTGCCATTTCACGTGTAAAGAGTAGCTAGCGCCCATTTTAACTAGTTTAGCAGCAGGGTAGGTTGGTAGCAGTGGATTGTTTCCAGTTGTTGCCACGGTAGGTTCGTTCAATTCTGCCCTGTGTTGCAGTAGTTGGCTAGCCACCTCAGGTCAATTGATGCTAGGTTTAGCTAGCTGTTGGTTATCAGTGGATTCGTAGTTCTTTAGAACTGATAAGGTGAAATGGTTTAAACAATCTAATTTATGATTGGAATCCAGCATTGTGCTGATTCGGTTTGAACTTGGAAGTTGGGTCCTTAGGCATATTTTTGTGCTCCATTTGGATGGATGGACTCATGGACAGCATGTGTGTGGAGAGGATCCCTCGCTGTGCAGATGAGATAAGGTCGGCAAGATGGCAAGTGCGTGCAGTGTAAGCAGATCGAACGCGTGATGTGCTGCGAAAGCCAAATGCAGATGAGGTGAGATGGGAGTGTTGCTTGAAGGAACTTTTAGTTCTCAGCAGATCGAAAGCGTGATGTGGTGCGAAAACAAAATGCAGATTAGATGAGATAGAACTGTTGCTTGGACGAACTTCTCTTTCGGTTGGATGGGTGGATTTTGACTAAAGGTGGTTGTCATATTCTTTGCGTCTGCACACATTCATCTGGTGTTTGTCCTGTTTATTAATAGTGGTATATAAAGGTATTCGTCCTGTTTAATATTATTGGTATATATAAAAGTTGAACAAGGCTCCGGTCTCTCAGAGAGATTTCATCCTTGGTTAAATGGTTAGGACCAGTTAGATCCCTTTTGACCGCAGAGAGATTGCCTCCTGCCTGGTTCTGGTCCATGCACCGTTGGAATTCATCCTTTTTCGGCCTAATCGGATTTTTATCGATCCACATGTGTTGTGATATATTGGAGTGAAGCTTGAACTAAGTTCCATCTAATCCAATCCAACACATACGTATTGAAATGAATTCGACGACATCCAAACAAGGCCTTCGTTGAAATTCTATCCATGCACCGTTTGGACCGTTTAGGCCAGCCTAGGTCGACGACTTCGCTAGCTGACTGTGCAAAAATCTGACATGGAGGAGGAAAAAGGAAGAGAGAATGGTAGCGCCGAACAAAACGTCAGTCGATTTCTCGTGGCCTAAGAAGATGTGAGGAAAGTAGATGGTAACGCCGTTATGTCAGCAAGTCCGATAACTAGCGGCTAGCGCTACGTAAAGCATGTCAGCTGACCTGTCCTGGAGAAGAGGAGCCTTTTGTGCTACTCTTAAAAAAAATGTTATTTTGGATTTAGATTAAGTCAAAATTTCTTAAATTCAATTAGATTTATTACAAAATATTATTATTTATATCTTCGAATTATGTTTGTTATAAAAATATTTTTATGGTTTCTTTAATAAAACTATTGCGTATTATAAAGATTAACAATTTTTTATATATTTGATAAAGTTTTGTTTAACTCCTTATAGAGTGGGAATGGTACCTGACTGAATATTATACTTGCTCTTATCTATGATATTATTGCATTGTTTTATTGGATGAATTGGTGATCCTAGTTGCCTATATTTTTCTCCGTCTTGGAATTTGGATAGCCAATTGCTACGCAGATGCTTGGGTAGAAAGGTGTCCAGTTTCAAGCCGCACAAATATAATTCATTATTCTCACGTCAAGACATGCCTAAAAGGCTACGTATTGTGTCCACAAGGAAAATCGTCTGGTGCACGTAACGCAATGATTGGGTCTCTAAAATATAAAGCACGATTTAACTTATACAGTCTTTAAGATCAAAATTTTCTTGTACTGTACTTTGATATTTGTAGCATTAAAATCATAACCATAAGATAATATGTAACAAGAATATAAAAAAACTTTGTAATAAAACTTGCATCTTGTAAGATTGATCCTTGAGAATGTTCATCCAGATTTAAGTCCTCGATTTGAGTGAGAGTTCGCATTTTCTTGATTAATTTCTTGGTTTATATCTTTCAAATATGCTTATAAGGGGTGTATGTGCATGTGTTCATAGTATACATCTTCGTCCGTACTATCATTCACAAGAAGATTAATTCTTGGTTGATTTCATAGGGATAAATGTGGATGCCTTTGTATTAAAAAAATAATCCAATGCTTGGAAACTAATTTGATATACGCCTCTCTAAAAGGATACGCATGAACTGAAATATTCCCTCTGTTCCAAATTATGAAATGGAGGGATGACAATACAAAACTAATTTGAGCCTACCCGCTGGTCATCTCCCACCAGATTTCATGGAGATTTTTGGGGGCTATGACGTCAGAATTTTGGGCAGCAAAAACAATAAAGGGAAAAGTCGGTGAACTGTACCCACGAGTACTATGACCTAGTAAACAATTCCATTTGGAGACAAAAACAAACAAAAAAAGTATGACATTGGTGAGAAGCAAACAACAGTTGGAGACGCAAAGCATCTCCGTTTGCACACGCACACAAGGGCACGGAATGGAAAGCACCTCCACACAGCCATTCGGAAAGGGCAGGATCCCATCCCATCCCATCCCATTATTCCCATCCCATCCCTGGCCCCTTGGCGTGTCCGTCGACGCTGGCAGCCGATACAAAGATAGATGCAACTGTTTTAAAAAAAAATGCAGGCAGACCCGGCCCCGTTCCACTCCCCGGAGTCTGGCCGCCGGCCAAGTGAATCCTCCAAGTGGCGGCTCTTCTTCAACAATTATTGGGTGCCATGGCTTCGGATCGTTTGTTACGTTGGCCTTTGCGCTCATGGTGTGGCTGCATGGACTTCCAACCTTTTTTATCCCAGTTCTGTTTGGTAGATTGTTAACTCTTGCGTTTGATATATATAACTATATATTTGTAATATGATATATTTGTTTGATGTTGAAAATTAATATTGCTATATATGTTTTTCCATAAATTTGGTCAAACTTCAAGATGTTTTTTTTTTTGGAACTGGCAACAGGGGAAAACACTTTCCCACTTGATATATTGCACAGGAGCAGCAAAGATGTTGCTGTTCAAATTAAGGGAGATTACACAGCAGCAGGACTGAAGGAGAGACTAATCCATAAAGGAAACAACCGAGGTACACCCAAACTGCTACTATAGCACTTGTGTCTTCTCATGGTAGACGACATAGCAAAAAGGAAGGTTTAACTTCAAGATCGATATTTAACTTGGGACAAACTTAAATGACTAAACCGTATTCGTTTTGGAACAAATGGTATAGTGATTTAATAAGTGAATATAACAAAAGACTAAGAAAATACTAGCAAACCGTACAATATAAATTGTTAGAATGCATCACCATTTGAAAACGTAAGGCATATGGTTGAAAACCATTAATTTGCAACGAGCATAAGAAAAATGTGGTGCCATCTTAACTTTGGTTCAATCGTCAAGCATGATTCTTGCTAGCGGAGGTGGCGGGTAGCCCTCCCTATCATCATCAAGAGAGCAACATCATTTTTTAACATAAGAACGCTGCCATTCAATTAAGGTGAAAAAATAGATTACAGTGGCGAGCAGCATCGTTACATTACATCGCGCATGACGCTATAGAACAATGATTCACAAAAAAAAAAAAGACGCTATAGAAATAGAACAATAATTGTATGGCAAGGTGACATCTTGCCAGATCACATGCATAAGCAAAGACAAATCCAACGGTTCATAAATCGTGTGCCAGAAACAAACAAATTACTCAAGCAATTGAATGTCAAGCATGCCAATGCATGTGTGGTCCACGTCAAGGATTTAATCCATATAAAATGTGAGCACACTTCGTGAATTGGGTGATGGTATGATAATTGATAACTACAATTGTGTGAAATAAATGATGTTCTGGATATTGACTTGGTCTCCAAAATACTGACTCTGACCATAATCGGGTTTATGTTTGTATTTGCCCTACATTGTAAAGATATATGGAACTAGTTTTATGTATAAATCTACCTACATCATTTTCAATATATCAAAAAATCAACATATAAAACATAATTTGCAATCGGAGTTTGAAATTGTTAGTTTGAGAAAACCAAAAAAAAAGTCAACTGGATGAGTAAATATTAAGCTAACATCTAGAATTGGTCTTCCTCTGCGACTTGAATGAAGTATAATTCAGGTTTCTCATGCACCTAAAAGATCCTGCACGTCTGATAATCAATCGAGCAGGTTCATGATCTGAATCAATGCAAAGACGTCAAAAACATTTTTCCTCGCTAAAAAAAACGTCATGCGAATTAGAGACGGACAGCAAGATGTGAAGGATTATCAAAGACGTAGCACTACTGGTCTACTGCCAACAATCTCTCTCGATGAAACTGGACATTATATATCTGCCACAGGCTACAGCCACGCCCTATACGCGTGGAACACGTGAGCAAGATCCGCTCGTCATCCCTGATTCATGCCGGGGCCCTATCGTTTTGGTTTCTTTTTTTATATATAAAATGAGTGGCTATTAGGCTATATGCTTATTGTATAATCTTGTCAAAGTGAACATTTTCCCTTACTTGGTTAGACGTGCTGAATGGGAATAGAAGTATAATTCAAGTTTTTCAACGTACTAATTAAGGATCCATTTGGATCTCTACAACCAATAGTTAGCCACTAAAAATTAGATTTTTTTTAGATCCTCAGCTAATAAATCTAGCTAAATGTCTTACCTACCAACCCAGCTAACAATTAGCTATTAACTGATTTCTCCTAGCTAACCTAGCTAATAGTTAGCTTAGTGGATTCAAACAGGATCTGAAATCCTATCATCATATGAAAACGATGTTGATGGGAAAACATTTGTTGTTATGTGATTGTTATTCCTGAAAAAAAAAACACTTAGAGCATCTCTAACGATTTTTCCTTAAAAATTGCCAAAAATTGGGAGAAAAAAATGCACTCCAATAATTCCTAAGTTTTGGTTCCCAAAAAGAAAATCAAATATGTGCCACAATCTTCTTTTCCGCCGAGCAAAACATTGGGAGGCGATAGAAATCTGCTGGTCGTTTTTTCTTGATCTCGGCTAAACAAGGTCTTTGAGACGGTTTGTAGGACTTCTCCGAAATGCTACGGTCCTGGTTAATTTTTTTATATCAATTATAGAGTATGGATATATCTAGCCAGAACTTGCATCTGAATCTAAGTCGGAGAGCAGTTCATCTTCAAATGTTTTCAGAACTTGATTCGTAATCGTAAGCAAAATACTCCAAAATTTAAACCATGTCGATGAATCGACTTCCAATTCTTTTGCGGAGTATAACTCGGACAACACATTATTTATGATTTTTTCACGGTATATTTTCTGCATTGTAAATAAAAAAATCGTAAAAAAGTAAACAAGATTCTCGGCGATCAGTTGAACGCTTCTGAATCTCGGCGACTAAAACATTCTATTTCTATCCCCAGTGCTACTCGCTTGAACAAGAGCTTGGTGTCCATATCTCCTATATAACTAAAAAGAACAAAACATAATTTTTTCGTCCAAAATTTTTTTGGGTCGCCCTTCCCTCTCCCCCGTGCGATCCTACCATACGGACTGCGATCCTCCACGCATGCTGGCAGGTGGGCCTCCTCTGCGCACGCGCAATCACCCCAATCACTGGCACCCAGGAATCACAACAATCATTCCATCGCACGGGTGCCTCTCCTTTCTCCGCGCTCGCACGCAACCGAGCTAGCTCCCCTCCCCCACACCGCCGCCGCGCTAGCGCGCCACTCCCCGCTCGCCCACTTGGGTCACCGGCCGCGCGCAGGTGAAGGGAAGAGAGGCTGATCGAGAGAAGCCCGCGCTGGCATCTCCTCCAGCCGGCGGCGGCAGAGCTCCTCCAGCCGGCGGTGACGATGACTTTCTCATGCGGTAGCCCATCGCACGGCAGTTCAGAGCCACTAAGGCGCGGCGAGCCTTCATCACGGCGGCGGCCCAGGTGAAACCAGCGACCAGGCCGGGCCTCGATCTCGCAGCGGCGTGTGCACAGGAGGATGCTGGCGACGCGTGGACGTGTGCTCGGGAGGGGAACCTCCTGGCAGCGGCGGCGCGGAATCACTGATACCGGAGTAGGTACTAATCCGCCAAGTCATGCCTCAGTTCTGGATTTAGGGTTCCTGATTTGGCGAAAAGTTTTGATTGACCAAATTAGGGATTCGGGAACTTGGGAAAAGTTCATATTTGATTGAGATTTGCAAAATCCCATCCTTCCAATTGCTAATCTGAACCCTAGCTCCTTCCAGAACTCAGCCTTTCTGATTCCCTCTCTTTTTTCTCTTTGTGAATCTAGCTACTATTAATTCATTTGGGTTCATTGTCGTTGAGGCAAAGTCCTGACATTACGGACCTCTTAGCTCTTACAATTTTTGCCTTCAGATTGCCAGAAAGGTTTGCTCGCCTTTGTAGAGATTTACTTACTATAATTACTTTTGCAAGATATTATCTTGGAGAAATGTGGCACAGACAGCTGCAGCATTGGAGATCATGGTGGGTTTGGTCCAAATATTTACAGGTAAGTGAGAAACTAATTTACTATTTTCTGATCACACATTTGAAACTAATTTCTCATAGAGTTAATTTCAATATGCCATATCTATGTTGCTGTATTACTGATGTTCAGCATGTCTGAAGGCCTGGATCTTGTTAGTGCGGCAAACAAGAGGGCTGGATATAATAGAAGAATAAAATTTACAATTGATGTTGCTGCTAATGATTTTTGTGTGCATTACCTATGCATGGACTATGTAAATGTTCAGAAATTAACTCTCTAAATATGTAGTAGTGACATCTCAACTTCCTTAAAAAAAATCTTTTTTTAGAAAGGGGAATATATTAATAATATCCTAGCTTCTGCATCGATCAATGCATATAGCTGTTCCTTATTACACACAAGAGTCTCGCGGGGCAAGTAAACTCAAAAACGACGTTTTGAGCCAAAATGAGGAAACATAACAAATCAAAAAACCACATCTAAAAACCGATTCTATTGCTGAAAAATCTAGCAATTCTGAAAATCTTGATAGCAACTCAGTTTCAACACTTCAGTGGTTATTATTTTTTAAATATGGTCACGATCTTGCTTTGCTAATGTGTGATTGCGATTTGGTTAAACAAAACTGGATATATACTCAAGATCTGAAGCCAAATTATATACTCTATTGACTGCAGTTTGTTCTTGTTTGGCTATGTGTGCAGGAGATGTGGGCTTGCAGAGAGCTTGCAAGGTGATGTCAAAAGAAAATGACAATACTAAACAGTGTAATTGTCGTGGCCAATATTATTTTCTCCCACTCACCCGTCATTGGCTGATGGGTAGGAATGTGGGATAGATGATGGGCTACATTAAATGTAGTTTTCTCATGTTTATGTAGAAAAAAATCTTAAGTAAATATTTGGAGCTCAGCTGAATATTAAAGGGATTATTTGCCAAGAGACCTTTGACCTTTGCAACAAATGTGTAGAGTACTATCTAACGTTCTGTGCAAAACTACTCTTAGATATTATCCTTTTGCTTAATACTGGCCATCCTTTTGCAAAACTGCTGAATATGAAAGAGCCAGCATTTTCAAGAAACATATTGTCCTTTTGCTTAATCGGGATCGACACTGATTTACATCATATTATTGTGGGTGGCTTAAGAGTCCTCTCTGGGGTCCAATTATTGCCCAAGTGCTAATAGTATTAGTTTCGTGAAAAAAGGAAGGGCTAATAATTTCAAGCTCTTCTTATCCTGTTCTGTCATTCTCTTATGCCATTGTGAACATCACCTTTTTCATGTCCTAGCTGTGTAATGATGAACTTTCAGTGATCAGTTCATTGCTATGAAAACAATGAACTTCCAGGTGGTTTGCTGCGTGTGCAGCGCTCCGGACGCGCGGCGGTCCGCCCCCGCTCCCCCTGTGCTCCAGTGACGGTAATGTGTTGTGCCCGCTCTCGACTCTCAAGCATTCATTGCTCTTTGTCTGTACTTTTCTTTCATAAAAAAGAAGTTGGGGTGGATGTGTTAGTGCTTTGGGTTGGGAGCTAAGCTGACGAGGACATGACCTCTATACATATGACCATGCTTGGAGAACCATATGGAGACCAAGGAGATCAACGAGGGTGTCCTAAGCAAGAAGGAGGTCCAAGGCTAATTCGGTTCGAGTCCCCGAGGTGGAGACCCAAAGCAACTCAAGTTCGAGTCTGCCTCGGGTTCCAGGACCAGTCTGCCTTAAACTGGTCACCCAGGACGCATCCGGACTCCGTTTTCGACGATCCATATATGGTTGAAAAGCTAATTTGATAAGGAAGCCAACCCAATTGGTCTCACATCAAAAGCCCTTCAGAATCAATAGGAATCGTCGAAACAAGTCAGCGTCCAGAATCTATCAGGGTGCTGCGACACCATCTTTTGATCCGTTGGATCGTGTATCGTGTTTGGCCCCATTAGGGGGCGCATCCAGGAGGGTGACGCCCAAGACTCTATAAATACCAGCCGTCGCTCTCCTTAGGGTTTGAGTTTTGTTTAGTTCTTGATTTCCTTGTGAAACAGACATCGTTTTGCTGCAACTGTGCCGCCAAGGCTGCTTGCTGTGAACCAGGGCCCCAGTTCTTGATCTTGTTTGCCTGTGGCGATTAGTCCTTTCGAATAAAGACTTAAACTCCTTCTCGTTATCAAAAGCCTCATATTTATTTGCAATTTCAGATTGCGTTCATCCCGTTCTTGCTTGTGTTCTCGATTTGCTTGCAGGAAAGCCTTCTCGGCGAGGTCAATCGCGTTCGCGTGGTTGATAACCAACGGAACAGTGGTGTAACGGTTGCGGGGGTCCGAATCAGTCTTGGTTCGAAGCCTAGATCGTGAACATCGAGTCTCCACCAATCGACGCGATCATACCTTTCGGAAGATCGGGCCTAATCTACATCATAAGCACCCGAGAAAGTATGGTAATTTGTATGTTTGATGTTTTATTTAATCCGTTACAATGGTCGTATTTTTGATCAATAGATATTGCCCATAAGTGATGTGTTTTTATGGTCCTCTACCAATTGTAGTAGAACATCTCAAGGCACGTGCTCAAATGTTTTTTAGAACTTTATAAGTTAAATGGTTTTAGCTTGTTTGGCACATATAAATTAATTGGTGATATGCACTGACTACGCCTAAAAAACTCACTGTTTCTGCAGTTTCGATGCTCTCCTTTACTTAGGCTGCTACTTTTTTTACAATTTCATTATTGTCATTCTGCTTATGACAACTAGATGTAGAATTGCCTTTTAATTGGTGTGCTGTGTTTTTCATGTTACATTTCATTCGGCAAACAACTACACAACTGCTTCTGAGGAGAGACTTGGGTAGCTCATTCAGAAGTTGAAAAAGGAAGGTGTTAATCCCAAGCAGTGGAGACTTGGAAATTTTCAGCGCATGTTATGCCCATAGGTATGGAGCATCTGTTCTTTACAACCTTGCTATGCTGCTTCCAGTTTAGTGTCCTTTCATGAATTATATCTAGCTTTACAACCAAGCAGTCTAATTGATTCTCCTACAACTAAAAAGAACAAAACTAAGATCGTCGATTCGTGTGACTATCATTCGAGGCGTCGCTCTGCCTTGGACAAGCGATACCGCGCGTCCAAATTCACGCTACCCACGGCGATCCCAGCATGATTTCCCTCCAAATGCCACTCCTTACGGACCCACATGAAGGCTTCTCGATAAAATGCCACCTAGCAAATCACGCTCAGGATCCCTAAACCCTAGCGACTCACGCTCGCGATAGCCAGAAATCAGCCTGCAATCACGTAGAAACTGCCGCGCCTCGTTCTACAGCCTTAGCCGTGCAGTCACATCTCCCTCCACACTCGCCTCTCGCTCCCAGCGCCTCCCACCGCCACCTCAGGTCTCCCTGCGCTGTTTTTGCGGCGATGCCGACGCTGACACACGCTAGGGACGCGGAATCAGGACACCGCTCCGACGTCCGTTGCAACAGATCGGCGATCTCGCCACCTGCAGTCCGCGGAGCCTGCAATAGATCGACGATCGTGGCCACCCCACACCCACTGTACAATCGAGCAGCAACAGATCGACCATCCTCTTGTCGCCTCTACTTCCTCCTCGCCGCGCCGCCTGTCCAGGTCCCTCCCTCCCTACTGGTCTAATGCTCAAGGGCGCCTACTCTTCATGATCCAACATGCCCATGATGGCCTCTTACGTTACGTGGTAGGGTTTCTCTTTAGGGGCTTGGGCTTTCCCTTATCAGGTTGATGAGCATAGTATTGTTCTTTTGTTGCTGGCTCAACCTTTGGTAAGATGCCTGCAACATAATGGCTAGGGCTTTTCCTTTTTCTCCGTGCTGCGAGTGTTTGTTTTGGATATCACTATTGATCTGTGCAAAAGGAACAAAAAAAAACTTAGCATGTACTTTCTGGCCGAACAGACTAATGAATGGACTGCCTGAACAGACTAGATAGAAAGCCTGTTTGCCGAATCCGATTATGGAGATATTTCTGGTTGTGTTTCTGATCTTGTTTGCAGTACTAGCCAACACAAGATATATAGAGGTGCTCTTTGTTAATGAATTGATTGATATGTTGTTTTCGCTTCTTTGCGAGTCCTTCTTGTTGTTTAAGACAAATGACTATCAGTCATCTGGATTGCCACACTTCATATCTTGTCTGTTGTTTTTCAGACAAATGGCATTCAGTCATCTGTATTGCTACACTTTGTATATTGTGTTGTCTCTCTTTTAAATAATCGATTCACAGCTCCCATGTGTATTCTTTCTTACAGAAGGTACCCTACTCATCTGAACTTCCTGTTTAATAATCATTTGCTTGTGAGATAGATTAACTATTTATACTATGTTTTAAGTTGCAGATGGGAATACAACAAATGAAATAGACGAAAATAGTGACTGGCTCCATATGCACTCAACCTACACTAGGCAAAATTTGGTTAGGGTTCTCATATTTTTGGCAATGCTGCCTTGATGCGGTCTGGAGCTAGGCAAAATTTTGTGCACATATGTGGCTTCTCTCGGGATTTGTAGTTTTTAGAAACTTTGAACCATGGTGCTTTGGTGCAACTTTGGGTAAAAAAAACAGGGATTATTCTTTTGTACTAATATGGGCATTTGTATATCAGTTGATTAGTGAAGCTTATTGTTAGCCAAATAAAACCTTAAATCTCAAAATTGATGTCATCAGCCATATGTAATATATGTGCGAACTTATTCCTTTTGGGAGAAAATTTTCATGAACATGAGGTTTTCCATGAAAATTTGTTGTTTGGCAGCCATAGGTCTGTTTTTCTATTTTGGAGTAAAATGGACCAGTTGAATAGTATATTCTTATGTCTTGAGTTCATAGTGCTTTAAATCTTGGGTGTTGTCTTTCTCCTTTTCATCTACCATTCTCTATTCTTTATATTTGCTTCTATCAGAAACTTACTCACTTATGCCCTCTGCCCAACTACTTGTAGTTATAGCCCCAGTAGCATGTACTAATTTAGCCCGAGCTCATGTTGGTTTGGTATGAGATGATAAATCCAGTCATCGAGGCATGTTCAGGAGAGACATGAGTAACTAATGCTATTGCTATGAGTATCTGGTTCAGCCATGACTATGAATTTCAGATAAGTAAACTGGCATTTATCAATATGAGAGTTACAGAATATCAAGTAAGTAATGTGGAACACCAGTCTAGGGGTTCCCTTCATCGCCGTGCCTCAACTCCGCACTCAGCTTACAAGTGGTTCAGTTTTGCATCACAAAATATCCCAGTGAAGCATATCTACTGATACAAGTGATTCAGTTTGACAATAAAAAACACCATCTTTTATTTGCAATCTATTTATTTATTTATTTTTATTCATCATTTGTTCATGTCAAATTTGCACATTGTGGAATCGAGATTTCAGACCTACATATTTTCTGTTTCTGTACTCTGAAGTTTCAGCAAACCCCGCACACCACTGAATTATCTGAATTATGCATTGTAATTATATTGTCTTAGCTGTTGTAGAGCCTCTCTCTTTTATTATTGTATATGTTTCTTTTTTGCTTTTGGTCACATGCGAGGCAGCCTTGGATTATGTCGACATAAATTTTTCGTCTCTACGCCGAGGACACACGCAGCAAGCCGGAAGGGTCCGCTTGATGGAGCAGATCCGCCTAGCTTCAGCACAAGGATGGTCGATCCTGCGCAATTCTCCCGAGACGCGCCAGTCAATTTGACCCTGCAATTGACAAGGAGAGAAAGCTCATCAGTAATTAAGGGCAGAACGTGCCGGTGTTGCCAGACAGTCCTGTCCTGAATATGCGGCTCTAAGAGCCGATATGAGAGGAGATCGACTAAATAGTCGATCCCAGCATATTTACAAGAATGAATCATTTAAAGCTCATGGGGTTGTATAAGAAGAATCAGTTATCATTCAAGATAAATGTTATTTAAGCAAATATTAATCAATGACAATAAGATATCAGCGGTGATTGGTTTGTACTGAGCCGATGATTATAAGTAACCAAACTCCTTTTTATATAAAAAACGATTCAACATCACTTAACCATTTAGTAAAGATGAATCTAATGGACATGTTAGATCTCATCTATCATCATGACCAGTGGAGCATGAGGCAGAATCATGCAGGCCGTAGAAACAACAATAGACTCGACGACCCTAACTCATTACTAATATCAGTGGGGTATGAGGTAGAATCATGCAGGCCGTAATACAATAACAAGATCATGGGGCTAGCATATCTTTCAACTTATCTCTACTTCAACGATCTCATAATGCGAACTGTTCGTGAAAGCATTTGATATCGGCTAAACAGCCGATTCAGGCATAGTGCACAGTTAAGGTCATGCCTTCTCAGGAACGGGCCTACCAACTAACGATCCCCGCTCTATGGTGCCAACAGTGGGGTGAGAGGCAGAATCCCACAGGCCATGATGATAGGCCATAGAACGGTTTTTATTAGCTAATAGATCTACTCAAGATCGGACATGCCTTAACCGCACGCTATGCATGATTAAGATTGACACAAAACAGCCAATAAAAACATAACTCATCGCTTAAGATGTAGATTAGATCAATTTTAAATTAGCAAACGATGAGTTAAACAAGATGTAAGGCCGATCTAGATCAATCTCAATCGAGCATAATGATATTGCTGTAATTAGATAAACAATGAAAGCAATAAGCAATATCGGTAACTTAATGAATCTACCAAAGATTGCCATGCTAAGGTAGAGCCGATAACTTGACCTTGATCTAATTCAAGCAGTGGGGTGTGAGGCAGAATCACACATGCCATACTTGAATTAGACAAGAGTTGATTACTAGCCTATACCAGAGTCACAGTGGGGATCGACCAAATCGATGCAGTCATATGAACAGAGGTATAAACCATGACGGTACTTATAGACAAGCAGTGGAGGTCGATCGGATCGATGTAGTCGTACTTGCTGAAGAACTCACCGAGATCTACTCTACTACTTCTAAGGGGTGACCGGAGCCAAAAAAAAGTAATTGACTTTGTATTTGATTGGTTGATGCCTTTACAATAGCTGGGATTTGATATTTATACCCAAAGTCTAAACACGAACCTTACTCGAGTACGACTCAATACAATCTTTGGCATAATGAAAACATTCCTAATTTAAGATAACTTGGACTCTAATCTTTCCCTTTTTGTAGAGTCTAGCATTTCTCGTCCTAACGCCGATCGTAGCCTCTGTCATCATCTGCTGGTGCTATCTGAAGAAAGTTGATTCTGGTGCGTCCGAATCAACTAGCTCCAATCTCCACGCAGCTGATTCCTTGATGACATGATTTTCGGGAGCTTCCAAATCCCTGCAATTCTTCTTCCAAATTCTGGTGTAAACACATGCCCCCCAATTTTGGAATAAAAGTAATTTTATTCCAAAATTATTACCTCTTCATCTTTGATTGGTCTGCAGTCACATGTAGAGAATCTTGATATGGGGTCTACTGTTTGTCGCTGCCTATGTCAGCTCATGAGCCCATGCTTCACAACTTTTACAAGAGCATCATCGCTTCATGGGCACTTGGATTCATCCTTCTAGACCGGCTATCTTGTGCATTCTAGAGTCTCCCTCAAATCAGCTAGATGCTCTTTGTACCCTATTGATTTTATCATCACATCATCAATGTAGATTTCGACAATCCTGCCGATCAACTTATAAAAGATATAATTCATTGCCCTTTGATAAGTGGCACCAACATTCTTTAGACCAAAGGTCATCACAACCCACTCGAACAAGCCGATCACGTCGGGGCACCTAAAAGCGGTCTTCGCTATGTCCTCTTCAGCCATGAAAATTTGGTTACACCCTGCATTGCTGTCCATGAAGCTAATAACCTTGTGCCCAGCTGTTGCATCTACTAACATATAGGCTATTGTCATCAGATAACCATCCATGGGTGTGGCTTTGTTCAGATACCTAAAATCAATGCAAACCCTTAATTTTCCATTCTTCTTATATACAGGGACAACGTTTGATATCCACTCTACATATCGGCATGGTCAAATGAACTTCGCCTCCAGTAGCCTCTTAGTCTCCTTTTTAATATCATCAAGCACGTTCGGATTGAATCTCCTTGGGGCTTGCTTGAATGGCCGTTATCCAGGTTTGATTGGCAACCGATGTTCAACAATTGACTGGTCTAAACCAAGCATCTCGTAGTATTCCCAAGCAAAGCAGTCTTTAAATTCCTTCAATAAATTAATTAATTCCTGCCTATACTCCGGACCCAATTTAGCACTTACGCACGTTGGCCTAGGTCTGTCTCCAGAACCAATATCCACTTCTTCCAATTCATCAGCCAATGTAAAACCGTGCCCTAGTTTACCATCTGTACCATCTATTGGATTATCCATTAACACAAATTTTCAAAGTCGACTGCTTGGATCGGCTGTGGGCTTTCACCATTGATTCTGAATTCCGATGGCAACAGAAAAGCCATTTGGATATTAGCCAATGGTTGCTTTCTATCGGTTGTTTGCTTGGTACGCCATACTTGAGTTTTACTAGATGTCTGAGCATGTTCCATCTCTTTATTCCTTAGGCGTCGTACCCTTCTCTTCTAGCTTCTTGTCAATCCTCCGGGGCACCATTGACCCTCTTGCTAGACATGTTCCCTCTGGTTGCTTCCTTCTTCATGATCAGCCTAGTCTTGGTCAACAACTCTTTTTCCCAGCCGATCATGAATACTTTTATTTTTTAAGCGTCGATCCATGCTATTATGATGATATGCATCCTAGGCATGGATAGACCGGCGGTTGATTTTAGATTGCCTAAATTCCTAATATTGATTGCTGCATTTTGGACAATCATGTCTGGTAGGCAATTTCAAACCTTCGTTCCAGCAGTATCTAAAGAAAGGACAATTCCAGTGCGATTCAGCTTGCTTCCTTTCATACCTTTCTTCTTCCAATTGACGCTGGTATTCTTGATCCTCTACCCATCGCTGATAATCTTTTTCTTTTTGTTGACGCCACTTATTCAACAGGATCTGAGACATAACTCACAGCTTCGTTGCTCCATCCTTTGACGTTTCCCCCTGCTCATATCGGCTCTTTTGCTGATCACGATGTTTTCTAATCTCTTTGTATTCGTCAGCCGATATTTGCATCTTGGGATCAACTGTTCTAGCTTCTCTCGATCTAGCCGATGTTAGGACCTTAGTTTTTCCTTTGAATATCCCAACATCAACCATATTTTGATCTCCTAGGAAAGGATTATCATCAACCTTCATCTTTCGAGGCGTATCGAACTTGAGCCTCCCTTGCTGAATAGCCCTTTGTATATGCTGCCGGAAAATTTTACACTCATTAGTGGAATGAGAAGTAGCATTATAGAACTTACAGAACTTCTTATTCTTCAACTGTTTAGGGGGTAACATAACATGATTGTTCGGCAATTTGATCTGGCCTTTCTCAAGTAAGAAGTCAAAGAGCTTGTCTGATTTTATGACATCAAAGTCATAGCTCTCCTCAACTCCTCTTCCCCAAGGATTTGGCACCATTACTGTCTTCTTGCCCCAATTACATTTAGCTGCAGCAACCTCCTCTTCTTCATATTTATAGTCGGCTTCAATTGAGTATGGATCATAAGCTTTGGCTACTGTGGTGCTATTCTGGAATCGGGTATCTCTGTGCATACTCTGGAATTGGCTATTGAGCATTGCCACCCATTGAGCCAATTGTCCCAAGTTGTCAAACTCTTGTCCTAATAGCTTTTCTTTCCACATTGGCAGCATTACTTGGACGGCTAGAGCAGCTAGCTGATCATCGGCCAAGCTTAATGAGAAACACAAATTCTTAGTCTCTCAGAATCTCTAAAGAAACTCAGTGCCCGATTCATTAGTCCTTTGTCTCATGGTTGTCAAATCGATTATTTTCTTCTCTCCAGTCCCGGTGTAAAAATATGTATGAAATTTCTTCTCCAGGTCAGCCCAATTGGCAATGGAGTTGACTGGTAGTGACGAGAACCAAGTGAAGGCCAGCCCTGACAGGGACAAGGAGAAGAAACGAACTCGATGGCCATCCTCAACTGATGCTTCGCAAAATTGTGTAAGATATCGACTGACATGTTCTATTGTGCTTGTACCATCTTGACTAGTGAACTTGGTGAATTCTGAGAGCCTATAATTTATAGGAAGAGCGACCAAATCATATCATTCTGTATATGGGCGTTTGTATAAAAAAGTCATTCATTTTGGCTTCAGATCGAACTGATTCTTCATCATCTCGGTCACCTTGAGCAGCAACTCATCAGCTTGCAGATTTGGATTTCTCGGTACTTGCTGACCCATCTGTGGATTGAAATCCTGCATGCCTTGATATCCTAGATTTGGTATCATGTGGAGGGTGTTATAATCTGTGCCATAGTGATAGCCTTATGGAATCTCAATTTGTTGGGTCCTTTGCTGGCTTGCTGCTTGGAGTCTCTGATTATAGACATAAGGATCTATATCTCTATGGATCCTTTGAACTGATGGTGCTATCTTCTGAGCCAACGACAGTATGTGGTCTGATGTGCTAAAATTGATCGTCTGGTTTTGACTTTGCCCCGTCGGCTATTGCACATATTGTATTGATGGTCTAGGATTATACTGTATCTAATTTGTAGTAGTACCTAAAGTTTGTTTAGATGAACCTTGAAGTGTCCGGATGTCACCATTACCAGCTGGTGCTACCTCTTGATGGCTGGTACCAACTTGATTAGTCCCTTGAGTCGATGGATCTAGAATATTATACCAAGTCAATCCAACCTGACCAACTGGAATTCCATGAATCGCCTCTTTCATGGCGTTGTGAAATGCGTCAACGAAAGCTTCATTGCGGCTTAATATGGCATCACGAACAGACTTGTCTATGGCTTCTGTAAAGAAACGACTATCTTTAGCTTCGACCATATCTATCTGCCCGTATAGTAGAACTCTTGGTAGTGGAAATTTCTAAATAATTGTGCTGTCATGCGTTTTGGTGTAGGACAACAAACACTTCTTCTGAAATTATTCTGTAGCCTTGTTGATGGTATCCTTATCTTCGTCAGGTAGGTCTTCATAATGTACCATAAGGATGCTGTCATGGTTGTGAGCCGCCATGATGATTGTGGGGCCCCACCGGGCGTGCCAGAAACATGTGTTGACACAAAATTTTTATCTCTATGCCGAGGACACATGCAGCAAGCCAGAAGGGTCCGCTCGATGGAGCAGATCCACCTAGCTTCAGCGCAAGGATGGTCGATCCTGCGCAATCCTCCCGAGACATGCCAGTCAATTTGACCCTGCAATTGACAAGGAGAGAAAGCTCATCAGTAATTAAGGGCGGAACGTGCCGGTGTTGCCAGACAGTCCCGAATATGCGACTCTGAGAGCCGATATGAGAGGAGATAGACTAAATAGTCAATCCCAGCATATTTACAAGAATGAATCGGTTAAAGCTCATGGGGTTGTATAAGAAGAATCAGTTATCATTCAAGATAAATGTTATTTAAGCAAATATTAATCAATGGCAATAAGGTATCAGCGGTGATCGGTTTGTACTGAGCCAATGATTATAAGTAACCGAACTCCTTTTTATATAAAGAAACAATTAAACATCACTTAATCATTTAGTAAAGATGAATCTAATGGATATGTTAGATCTCATCTATCGTCATGACCAATGGGGCATGAGGCAGAATCATGCAGGCCGTAGAAACAACAATAGACTCGACGACCCTAACTCATTACTAATATTAGTGGGGCATAAGGCAGAATCATGCAGGCCATAATACAATAACAAGATCATGGGGCTAGCATATCTTTCAACTTATCTCTACTTCAATGATCTCATAATGCGAACTATTCGTGAAAGCATTCGATATCGGCTAAACAGTCGATTTAGGCATAGTGCACAGTTAAGGTCATGCCATCTCAGGAACGGGTCTACCAACTAATGATCCCCGCTCTACGGTGCCAACAGTGGGGAGAGAGGCATAATCCCACAGGCTGTGATGATAGGCCATGGAACGGTTTTCATTAGCTAATAGATCTACTCAAGATTGGACATGCCTTAACCGCACGCTATGCACAATTAAGATTGATGCAAAACAGCCAATAAAAACATAACTCATCGTTTAAGATGTAGATTAGATCAGTTTTAAATTAGCAAACGATGAGTTAAACAAGATGTAAGGCCGATCCAGATCAATCTCAATCGGGCATAATGATATTGTTATAATTAGATAAACAATGAAAACAATAAGCAATATCAGTAACTTAATGAATCTACCAAAGATTGTCATGCTAAGGTAGAGCCGATAACTTGACCTTGATCTAATTCAAGCAGTGGGGTGTGAGGCAAAATCACACAGGCTATACTTGAATTAGACAAGAGTCGATAACTAGCTTATACTAGAGTCACAGTGGGGATCGACCGAATCGATGCAGCCATACGAACAGAGATATAAACCATGACGGTACTTATAGACAAGCAGTAGAGGTTGATCGGATCGATGCAGCCGTACTTGCTGAAGAACTCACCGAGATCTACTCTACTCCTACTCCTAAGGGGTGGCCGGAGCCGAAAAAAGTAATTAGCTTTGTATTTGATTGGTTGATGCCTTTAAAATAGTCGGGATTTGATATTTATACCTGGAGTCTAAACACGAACCTTACTTAAGTATGACTCAATACAATCTTTGGCATAATGAAAACATTCCTAATTTAAGATAACTTGGACTCTAATCTTTCCCTTTTTATAGAGTCCAGCATGTCTCGTCCCAACACCGATCATAGCCTCTGTCGTCATCTGCTGGCACTATCTAAAGAAAGTCAATTCTGGTGCGTCCGAATCAAGTAGCTCCGATCTCCACGCAGCTGATTCCTTGATGACATGATTTTCGAGAGCTTCCAAATCCCTGCAACTCTTCTTCCAAATTCTGGTGTAAATAGATTATTTGGTTGTTATCTCCCTCTGAAACTCTGAAATTGTTGCTCAGTACGGGTGATTCAGTTCAAGCTGTCCAGATGTGGTACACTGTTTTTTTAGTTCTTGAAATCTATACATCATTTTGCTACTAAGCTTATTCCACATGAATGATTCTGAATAAAGCTTGGTTGGGTTCAGACTCAAATTATTTAATTTTCTTTAGAACTGAATGGGGACATCACCATGGTTAATTGCTTATCCCACTTAACTGGTAGTAGTATTTTTCATTTTCCACCAGGGAGGTGTCCTCCATTTCATATTTCTTCAATATGCACTATGCAGTTGACAATCATGCATTGGTTTACTGTATGGCACCACTTGGCAAGTCACCAAATTAGATCAGCGACCGTCTGTCCTCTATAGAAGGCATAAATGCCAGTTTTTATGTTTTACCCAATTTATTTAATCAGTAGACTTCTTCAAATATGCAGAATCAGGATTGCCATTTGTAACTACAATTTACAGCATAAAATCTGTTATGATGTTATCCATTATTTTACCAATAAATCTAAGTGCAACCAAAATCTTGTTTGTAGCAGTAGTAGGCAGGTTAGAAGGTGAATCACATCTTGTGTGTCATTTGGAGGCATGGTTTGGTTCCTGTTGTTTAAATTGATGTGTTTAAATTTGATTATTTCAAGAGAAAAATCCCATATTTTAGTTGAAATATAACTCGCTGTGGGGGCTTTAGGGTCTCTACCAGCTTGTCATGGCCGGAACGGAGCTTGCCGTGGTGGTGCTCTGGCCATGGCGAGCGTTTAGGGAGGTTCACTGGCACCGGCATTCCCAAGTGTTGCGGGCTCGGCAAGGCCGTGCTTGTGCTTGTGTGTGCATGTTGTGTACCATGATAGAGAAAAGGCCGAGCCTTGGGCCTCTCAGGTGGAGAGACCACGACAGCGGCCATGGCGAGCGCATACCGGCGAGTGAGGCAGGTGTGGGGGCTCACCGTGGGGTAAGGGTGGCTAGGATGCCATTGCGGTGGCAAGATGTGGCTATGGCGAGTCGGTGTAGTGCAGGCAAAGCAGCAGCGCTGGTGTAGCTGATCGTCGTCCTTGTTCCCAATGACGTCGAGCGGCTTCGTATTATCTTATCGTGCGATCCATGTGTTTTTAGTACAAAAGTTTTTGTCCCATAGCAACGCACGAGCACGCTACCTAGTCTATATATAATATATAGGGCTCTAAATAGCTAATGTAGAGCCCTAGCCAGCACCCCTAGCCAGCCCAACCATTTAAGTCCGCGGTGCTGACGCGCATGTAGGTGGGGGACCAATGCAGACCCAATAGATCGGATGCATAAAATCCTAGGTCAAGCTACGTAGAAACGTTTTTGTTGTGATGTTGTACAGAAATTAGTTGTTGGATGAATGAAAACCAATTCGTTGCCGCATAGAAACCTCTCCCCGAGCTATACGTTCCACCTGACACAACCTGTCGGTGTGAAAGTGACCAACTAGTAAATATTTGTTGTTTTGTCGTATGTTGTGATCGGATGTGGCCTAGCACTCAATGATACATGATTTATACTAGTTCAGGCAACATGCTCTACATCTAGTTTGAGTGGTCCTAGGCCATCTGGGCTAGGACCCTAGTCGTCGGGTCGACGACCATGCCTAGGGTTCATTTCACCGCTCCCCTCGATGGTTCGGCCAGTGCCCGTGCCGCCTACTCTCACCGCCCCCTGATGGACGTCATCATCATGTTGGGCCTAGCACCAGTTGTTGATGATGCTGTGAGCATCTTGGTTTGGCCTAAGGCGTTCACGCACAGGTGGTCGGTGTGGAGCAGATGCCGGGTCAGGCCATGGTGCAGCTATGGCCTCCTGTTCCATGCCTAGCGACTATCGAGGTGAGCGGATGGAGCGGTATGACTGGTGCGTCCCCATCCCCTAGTGGGGATAGGGGTCGTGAGTCGGTGTCGTGACATGGAGCTCTCCGCCTGCTGAACGGCGGCTGTGTTCCACCAGTGCTTGGAGGATCCCATGGATCGCCTGCTCCTAGGGGTCGACCGGCTCTGGAAGGCCACGCAGAAGCATCGCCACAGCGGTAATGTTCTGGCCAGCCCAAGCAAACTATGGGGGATCACCCCCCCCCCTGTCGATGATGTGCTAGACCTGGCGGGCGCGTCCCTAGGCGCCACTCGCCGGGTTACGCGCATGAGGAACAGCGTGCTGCGCCGAGTGCGCCAGCGTAGGTGGTGGCTGGTTCTGCTGCCTTTGTTGTAGCTCCTTGCCATGCTCCTGTGCACATGTGAGGGCCTCCACGCAAGGGTCCAGAGGGGTGTGGGCCTGTAAAGACTCTACTACCACCGGTGGCTGTCCTAGAGCGTCCGTCATAACGCACTCCTAGGACAGAGGGTGGCTAGGTGCCACGACATCACCGATGCTGGAGCCATCGCTCTCAACTTCGTCATTCATGAGGTCATGGAAAGAGGCGGGAGCGTAGCCCGCCATTCCCATGAATTCGCACATGAAACGAGGTGGCGTCAACATCTTTTAGAGCCCCCGTGCGTACGCGTCCACGGGGGATGCGAGGCCATAGGGGAACCGATCGTATGGTGGTCATGGCGGGGACAACGGTGTCCCTTCGGAGAGTCGATGGAAGTAGTAAATAGCGAGTAAATAACAGTATGTACGTTACTCACAGCGGGGTTTGAGCCCAGCATAGGCTCAGAGCGAATCACAGGTGCCTCATCATTGAAGTTGCTGGGTGTCCTAGAGCTGACGGAGGGCACTCCTCCTCCGATGGGCGCCGGGACGGGTGCCTTCTCGCAAAGGCGAAGCACACCAAGCTGGTCAGCGACGAAGTCTAGGCTTCCAAAGAGGAAGGTCTAGGATGGCTCGAAGATGGGAGGAACCCACATTCCAATAGGTGGGAGCATAGGAAACTCCAGCGAGCTAAAGCGAGTCGTATCGCTTGAGCCCGCCATGCCGAAGATGGTGGAAAGGTGGGCCATCCGATGAGCAAAAGCGTGAACGTACGGCGTTCTCCCCACGGATGGTGCCAACTGTTGGTGCAAAAAGTGACCAACTAGTAAATATTTGTTGTTTTGCCATACGTTATGATCGGATGTGGCCTAGCACTCAATAACACAGAATTTATACTAGTTCAGGCAACGTGCCCTACGTCCAGTTTGAGTCGGTCGGTGACTTTATTCCAGAGCCTAGGTGCTTGAAGTTTGCTATGGGGTTACAAACGAGTGGGAATATGATGGGGGTATCAGAGGTCCGATCGGACTCTGGACCGAAGGGCTGAGAGTGACAGGAGCTCCTACGTGTGCTAAGTATTGAAACATATGCTCTGTGTAGGTTTAGAATATCCAAAGCTAGCAGAGAATGAGTCAAAATGATCCATGTATTGTCTGTTGTTTTTTAAATCAGTCCTCCTTTTGGGGAGGGTGCATCCCCTTTTATAGATGAAGGGGGCGGCCTTATAAGTGAGAGAGAGGGAGTGTGTGCTATCTAGTCTTGTTGCCCACGCTATCGGGTACGAGACAGTTTGTCGGCGCCTATAATACTGTTGACGCCCTGATGCATGTGGTTGGTTCCATCGTGTTCTGTTGGTATGGCAAAGGTCAACGCCTACCATACTGTAGGACAAATGTCGACGCCCACAACACTGTTCATGCCCGGCCATGTCTGGAAGGTTACAAAGTACCCTTCTGATATGGCCTAACAGTACTGTCCTATAGGTGTGCAGGGCATGGTCCTCGGTATTGCGGTTTAACTTGTGCGCCTTACCTTATCTGCTTCGCCTGATTTCTTGGATCCTCACTAAGCGGGTGTCCCTGTTCGTTCGTTCCCAGTTGGCTCTGACCGCGTCGGTCAGAGAAGAGCCACAGGTAGAGGTTTGGTGTGTTTCGTATTAGAGAGGCGGGTCAGAGTCAGAAGTGAGCGTCACCCCTCTTTAGCCAGGCCTTTTGGTCGGAGAGGCGGGTCAGAGTCAGAAGCGAGTATCACCCCTCTTCGGCCAGGCCTTTCGGTCGGAGAGGCGGGTCAGAGTCCGAAGCGAGCATCACCCCTCTTCGGCCAGGCCTTCCGGTCAGAAAGGCGGGTCGGAGTCAGAAGCGAGCATCGCCCCTCTTTAGCCAGGCCTTCCGGTGGGAGAGGCGGGTTAGAGTCAGAAGCGTTCCGATCGGAGACTAGATCACTCTTACAGCCTGTCGTTAGGTATCTAGGCCGGCCCAGGAGTTGCGCGTCGTCCGCAACACCGTCTGCTGGGCCAAGCTTTTTGCTGGAAAGCAAGTCCAATAGGGACCCCGGGTTTATGAACCCAACACAACCTGACAAAGCTAATGCACGCATGCATGCACGCATCCAATCTAATCTCTTTGTTTTTTCATTATAATTCCTCAATGAAGCATCTGATTCAAAAACGGTTTTCACCATTGAACTCTTAACTTTTTTGCACATGATTCAAGATCCATTGTGAATATTTTTGTTGAAAAAAAACTAAAATTCATAAATTTGAAATTTGAATATGGCACATTATGGGCGACTGGATGCATAGAAACAATGGTAAAGATGCGCAAAAAAGTTTTTTGCGCTGATGTTGCATAGAAATTAGTAGTTGGATGAATAAAAATTAATTTTGTTACCGCATAAAAATATCTCCACGAGATGGACATTCCACCTGACACAACCGTGATTGCCTCCACCAACATCATGCTTCCCACTATGGGGGTGTATAATTAATATAGGAACATTGCATAAAATATGGAGACCGCAAAGCGCAAAACATAGAAACGATCTTGTCTTCTCCAAAATTTAAAATTTAAATCATGGCACGTATAGGGGTGTGTAATTAACATGGGAACAATGCATAAAACATGGAGACTATCTCATCTTCAAAATTTGAAATTTGAATCATGGCACGCGATGGCCGATTGGATGTATAGAATCAATGATCAAGATGCGTAGAAAAGTTTTTTGCGCCGATGTTGCATAGAAATTAGTGGTTGAATGAATAAAAATTATTTTTGTTGCCGCGTAAAACCCTCTCCACACAGAGACGACCTCGTCTTTTCCAAAATTTGAAATTTGAATCATGGCACGTGATGGCCAATTGGGTGCATAGAATCAATGGTTAAGATGTGCATAAAGGTTTTTTGGTGCTGATGTTGCATACAAATTAGTGGTTGAATGAATAAAAATTAATTTTACTGCGCTTAAAAACCCCTCCATATGGAGACGATCTCGTCTTCTCTAAAATTTGAAATTTGAATTATGGCACGTGATGGCCGATTGGGTGCATAGAATCAATGGTCAAGATGCACAGAAAGGTTTTTGGTGCCATGTTGCATACAAATTAGTGGTTGATAAAAAAAAATTGCTACCGCTTAAAAACCTCTCCATGAGATGGACATTCCACCTGACACAACCATGGTTGCCTCCACCAACTTTATGCTTCCCAATATGGGATGTATAATTAACATGGAAACAATACATAGAACATGGAGACCATGTATAAAACATAAAGACGATCTCATCTTCTAAAAATTTGAAATTTGAAAAGTAGCATGTGATGGACGGACGATCGGATTCATAGAATCAATGATCAAGATGCGCTTAAACATTGCTAGTGTCGACATTGCATAAAAATTAGTAGTTCGATGAATAAAAAGTAATTTTATTGCCACATAAAAACTGCATGGAACTACTCATTGAGTATCAATAATGTATAGAATTGTGTACCAACAATGTATAAAATTGTGTAGATGCATACATATAATTATTTAAACAATTTATGTCGAAGTGTTCTAACCATGCATAGAAGAGTGCTCTAACCATGTATATAATTGTGCGGCAGTGCACAGATAACTGCTCCAATAATAATGTATACAAATATGTTGTAACAATGTATAGAATGAACACCAAGTTGCAGTTTAGCCATGCATATAAACTTAGGGACACGTTCATAAGAACAAAAAACAGGAAACAAAAAGAGGCATCGCTGTCATTGTCGAAGATGTTGGGGAAAGGGTCGGGGGCTCGCTGCTCGTGGTCGGAGAGGGATTGAAGCTACACCGCTACAAGGAGAGTAGGGGGGGGACGCCATGCCTGCTTGAGGAGGTTAAGCTGCCATCAGTGGGGATGAAGGAAGTGGCACTGCTATCATAGGGCGCTAGATCCGCCACGCGAAACGCTGCACCGGGTTGTAGGGACGGGCTGCCGCCACCGGGTGTGGAAGGGACGGGCCGCCACCGCTGCCGCCGCCTCCCCTGCGCGACGCCGGTGGTGAAGGAGAAGCAGTAGCCGCCATGCATCGTGCTCCATGGATCCAATGTAGGGGTAGGGAAAGGTACCGTGGCTGCCTCCGGGGTGAGCCACGCAATCATCATGGGGTGGGACGCCGGCCACCGGGATGGAGGAGAGGTCGTCGTCACCACAGGAGGGGCTCCACATGGCCGAGCTTGTAGCTGCCCCACCACTCGCCGAAGCTGAGCATGTGGGCCCATCCACATTGCCTCCAAGGGCCGCCGTGTGCGTTGCCGGGAGGGAGGAGCCCGTGTGCCGCAAGTGGGGGAGGAAGTCCACGCGCTGGGAGGGAGCAAGGCTGGCGCCATCACAGCTGGGAGGCTCGACCGTGCGTGACGCCAGTAGGGGAGGAAGGCTGTGGGCCATCGATGGGGGAGGAAGCCACGCGCCAGGGAAGGTGTGGGCCATGGCGCTGGTTGGGGAACAGACGATGCCGCACCATCGTGGGTCGGGGCCGGAAAGCCACGCTCGGCAGGTGACAAGGGTGGCGCCAAGGGGTGGATGGGTGGGATTAGGGTTTTGGAGAATATATAGGGCCTGGGAAGGTGGGGTCTGGTGGACCGGCGGGTGGGCCTACGGGCTGGTGGACTGGAACCTTGTAGGATTTCTGGTTGGCCTAGAGAAGGGGTGAATAAGCCTGCCAAAACAAACACTTAAACTTTTATCAAATTCACCCTATGACACTGCTGCTCTAGAGGGCGGCACTGACGGACCAAAATAGCGGCACTACCGTACCTACAAACAACTTCGAGTCACAGTTCAAAATCAGTGAACAAAAACTTAGATCGGAGAAATCTCTTAGCTTACTGTAGGTATTATAGTCACAGATCAAGAGCTAAAATGAGTAGAAACACCACACAGAAGTAGATCGACTAGAAACCCTAGAAATTATCTCAACCAACAATATAAAATGCAAGTAATGTAAATCAAGCACAAGTGACACAATGATTTATCCCATGGTTCGGCTCACTAATAAGGCTTGCCTACTTCTACATTGTTGAGGTTAGCCACTAAGGCTTAGGGCTTTCCAACCCTTCCTCGTTCTCAAGTCAAGAGACATAACTCTTGAGATGAGGGGTGAGTATACTAGCTTCAAGAGATGGTTACAAATCTCTCGAGGCTGCCACACAAGTTAGCAAGCTCTACGGGCGACGCTCTAGCTGGCTAGGAGCCAGGCTCCAAGAGTAACAAACACAACCGCCGGTCAAAACGTGAACCAAGTGCTTTTTTGAGTTGGGGAATCAATTGAGCTGCTCCCTAATTGAGTTTTGGACCCTTTTCTCTCAAAGATTGATGGAGAAATCAATGAATTTGCTTGAGGGCTCAAGGTCAACAATAGAGGGAGAGAGATATGTCCTTTTCTGTTTGGACGTGCTGGAATAAGTGGGAGGAAGAAGAGCGATGTTGGGGAGGAAGAGGATGGGTATAAATACCCCCTCAGCCCCAACGATCACTTAAGTCGCGGCAGTGCCTCTCTTCAAGTGCGGTAGTGGCACACCATGCAAGACAACAAGAGTAAGAGTGAAGTGTAGACTGTCTTGGCTGTGAATCTGATGATGCATGTGTATGTTTGAGCACTTAGTAACACATATTAGCTTAAGCATTGTGTCCCCCTTTATATTACGGCTTTTTCTATACTCAAATTCAAAATATAAAAGAATTTAAACCTCATTTGAGTTTGAAACCATCTACATTTGTAATTGGGGGTTCCTCCGTTTCGTGTAGCATCCTCGAACATGAATTCCCTGCTTGTCATTTCGATAAATCTCATTAGTTCTCTAATTGTGTGGTCATTATCACCAAAACCTATAATTAGAGCTTGATTGCACTTTCAAACCTGATTTGGTAGAACCAGAAAATACCAGTTTGGGCTAGGGCTTCCACTGACTATTGGAAGCCCAAAGCTCCCAATCACACACACACACACACACATATATATATATATATAATAAAGAGGTAAAATTTATGGTTATTTTTTTCCATTTATTTTTTTTTGTCAACCTCCCCTACCACCGATAGTTAAGAGTTTTTTTCATCTAGACTTATATAACCTTAGATAGTTAGGACAAATAGATGTCACCGAATATAGGAATTCTAAGTGCGTGCGTGACATGAGTCCGTGCCTGTGTCCATGCGTGAGTCCAATTTCTTCCCAACTAACTGTGTATGTTTGAGTCCAGTTTAGTTTAAGTGCGTGCGCCATACGAGTCCGTGTCTGTGTGAATGCGGGAGTTCAATTTTTTTCTGTTTGTTTTTTCCTGACCGATTCTAGGGAAACGATCGACGGCCATCAATAAGTTTTCAATTAAAAAAACGATTCGGTGTCATCAGAAACAAAAGCATATTCAAAATTTTCTGGCCGAATCCTTTACCAAAAATAAAACTTTACAATATGGATCCTATTCTGACCTGCCACGTGACGGCAGATATATAAAGAGCTTTTTCGTCCTAGAAAAAATGAATCTTCCTGGTATGGCCTCTTTTTTTTTTACTTACTTGTATGGTCCTAAAACGAACTTTCATTTCTTCTATGACCTTTCGTTCGTTTTTGTCACTTGACGATGTTAAGTCAAGGGTAAAAAGACCGTTTTGCCTTTGACGTAAAAAAATAAATTATAGAGTTTTGTTTGATTGTTGTATATTTAGAGTAATATTAAGCAAATAAATTCACACATAACAGTATGGCATATTTGGAGTATATAATACACATAACAATACATATTTGTAGTAATATTAAGCAAATAGAACACATAATAGTACATTATGTGCTTTAAAATTTTTCACACATACATTGCAATTAACCAAGTCTCACATAAATCCACCATAGTTTCAATCACACATAAATAAGGTCTCACATAAATAAAGTCACACAAGAGTACGAATTCAAACATATATTGGTCTCACATACAACTAGCAAATTCAATAGGCATATCACAAATCAAAGACTGAGCCTTCTTTTACTTCGCGTGCTCATGGCAGGGCTGCTAGGAAGTATTGCCTTGCTTCTTGTATCCATCGATGGACTCTCAAGTAGCACCTTTAGAATGTCTACGCCTTTTTTCTTTGGAAGGCATAGCTTCTTCTTGATGGGTGTCCGCTTCCTTTTAACTTGAGCAGATCGATCTTTGCGTGAAGCAATAGAAAGTGATTCGGGCTAATTCGACCCACTTCTTGACCTACAATTGTTATACATCGACAATGGTTTAGATAAGAGGGGAAAATTAGATTCATGTAACTAAAATTTAAAATTAAAAAATATACAATTTTGAACGTCCAGAATTAGAGTTAGTGCGGTTTCTCTTTTTCTTACTTGAAACCTCTAAATTGTGGCTACATGGTAGTCAAATAATGAAGTTTTCAAAGCAATATGTGATAATATAGAGAGATTTCAGCAATATATAAATTACCTTTTAGAGGCTTCAGGTATACAATCGTCACTTTTCCTCTTTTTAGAAAATATTGTTTCTAAGTTTTAACTACAGTGACAAATTAGTTGGTACTTAGAATCCATCAGAAGTGCGAAATAACCATGTGAGAAAGGAAGAATACCGAACCTTAGAGGAAAAGACATGGATGCCGCTGGTGCATCTTCCTCTAAAGGTATAATGGAACTTTAGGCTAATTTGATGTTCCTTGCCCTCTTATTTGGTTCTCCCCTGAAATAAGAATAGAATCAATATCATGTACTTTACAAAGAAAAAACATAAATGGTAGAGAATACTAGACAAGTTATTACCTGATTGCTTGCATAGCTTCAATGTCTTCTGGTCTGCCTCTCTTGCAATTATGCCAATGATGTCCATAGTCCATACAAATAGGGCACTGGTGTTGTCCTTTTCTCTTTTTCTTGTCACCAGTACCTTTGTGCTTTTCAGTTTTAGGCCTACCAGCAACTGGTGTCAATAAAGGTGGGTGTATGAAAAATTCATGGTTAGATTTAGACCACTGAGACTTGTCTGGCATAGCAGGAATTAGCTGACTGTATGCAACTCTAAATTTCTCAACCACTTATGCCCATCAACAGCACATGCACTGGCCAATTGCCCCTTGTACTTGCCTATCAAGAATGTGTTGTCTATTGCAAGGTATGGCCTACAACTAGCAAGGAACCCATCTATGCATGGTTTTAATGCAAAAAAAGAATCTTCTAAATCTGATCTTGTCATCTACCATATGATGGTCAATAATGACTAAGCTACCAGAACAACAACTATCAATTTGTGCTTTAAACTTGAACATATTATCAAAGCTAGAATTACAGTCACCATAAAGTCGTTTTAATGCTGGCTCCTTACCATCATACACTCTCTTGTAGTCGATATTTACCTTATGGTGTTCTTTCAATTTGTTCGACAATACCGCTGCACCCAAAGTTGCATCCACTATGAGGAAGTCCTTCACCTTTTCACATATCCAAAATTTGGTTGCATTCTTCACCTTCTTTTTCCTCCTTGTACTAGAGCAAGCATGAGCACAAGGGTTCATTTTCACCTATAAGATGAGAAATAATTAGTTAGAAAGATAAATAATAAAGCTCTAAATAATATGCAATCTCAATTAACATAAGGACAAAGACAAAGCCTTACCATAACAGTGCAGTTGTCCTTAGTGGTAGAAGCAAATATCCACTATGGACAGTTGTCTTTGTCTCTCCTTGAATAATATGCCCTGAACCTATTTGGTGCACTCTTTGCAGAATTGAACTCAAATAGATTTTTTATTGCATGCTGAGAAATTGCCAGTTTGAATGTCTCCATATTAGCATAAGTGGAGCCTACTACCATTGGTGGATCTTCTGGATCATGTTCTACATTTGGAGCATAGTTTTTCGCATTGCATGGCATCTCTTCCTCATCCTGTGACTCATCTCCACCTTCACTATCAACCTCATTATCATCAACAATATAGGATGGGTCTTTTTGAATAGGGCTATGAACCACTTGTAGAGCATTAGGTGCTATAATATCATAGTACATAGTTTCCTCATGAACACCTACATGTTCATTCTGTGGTTCAGGATTCCTAAGGTAATCATCCTCATCTGCATCATCATTGTCTATGTTGTCCTTAGGTTGGGTATCCACGCCAAAATCCCACTCTGTGACAGGCTCATATGGATCAGAATGACCTCGATATACAACAAACATGATGACAACCTTTTTCTTTAAATGTTTATCAAACATAGACATCAACTCTTGGTCGTTTTTTACTTCTGAAAAAGATTTTAGACCTTGATCATAATACTGAATATGAGCTACTTCTAAATAACCAGGCGGGTACTTCTCTACCACCGATTCAACAAGGTCCTCATAATTTATTTTGTCTAAATCAACAACCATGTCAAAGCAAAAATATTTCATATCTTGTCTACACTTTTTACGGTTGCCCAACAATTTAACTTTTAGCTTGAAACTGGAATTTGGATCCATGCTGTTATTCAAAATCAAAATAGGCTTTAGGGTTTCGGTACATCTATAACTACTTTTAGGAGTAGAAAAATTATGGACTCACTCTTGTAGCCAGTCTTCTTGGTCGGAGTCAACGCCATTCTCTGTTTCTGCGCGCTTGCTGTAGGATGGGCCGGCCGCGATAGGCTACTTGCTAGAGGGGCCAGCCACGTGGGGCTACTGCTCACTGGAGGTGGCGGCCGCGCTGCTCGCTGGAGGAGACGCTGCTCGCTAGAGGGGCCGCACGTGGGCTACTCGCTGGACGACGGGCCACCGGGCTGGGCGCTGGAGGAGGGGCCGCCGGGCTGGCCGCTCAACGAGGAGCCGCCGGGCTGGCCGCACCGGACCAGCCCCGATGAGGCGGGAGGCGGCGCCTCCCCCATGGCGACGAAGGACGGGAGCGGGGTCGGGCGGAGCCAGGTCCGGCAGATTCGAGGCCGGAGATCCCGGGCGAGGCACCTAGCCACCGGCGGCGGCGACGGAGCCCTTCTCCATCGTGTCGCGTCCCATCCGCCTGTCGCTCGATCTGTTTCTCGATACGCGCCCGTCGGTCTGAGTCGCTCGGCTCGGTGGGGCCCTTTCAGAAACATAGAAGGGCAATTTCGTCTTTTTGCGTATTCACAAGTGGACAGACTAATAGAGTTCGCTAACAGACTTAACAGAAGGCTATAAAAGGAATAAAAGTTTGTTTCAGGACCATACAGATAAGTTAAAAAAAGGACCATACAAGAAAAAAAAACTATTTTTTCCAGAGCGAGCTCCTATATAAAACCAAGGCAGGAGAGGCTCCCTACGAGACCCAAAGAAAACTCAAGCGCTTATTCGTCGAGGACCTATACAGCAGCTAGGCCTGGGCTAGACATGGGTGGGGCTGGCCCAGACTAAACCCATGTGGAAATTAACTAAAATTAATTATCTGGCTGCTTTAATGTTTGTGCAAATTTTCTGGAGAGGATCGTGGGAGCAAAACTTCATGGCCCCGTTCGGCTTACCCAGAAACCAGCTGTCACACCTAATTTTAAGGATAAAATTGAATGTACAAAACTCGTGTGTGCCTAGGGATCAATCACACACACAAGCTGACAAATTACATAAAGTATCATCATGGTGTCTCTTACATCAAGAACCATAATATAACTTAGTCTTACATCACACAGCGGAATATACAAAAAATAACTCTCTCGTGGGGCTTCATCATAGGGAAGGTTAACTGGTTGACCACAAGCCTAAAAATCCTCAGGAAATTCCTCATACCCGTTGTCATCTGTTACCCATCCGGGATTTTTGTCTAAATAAAGAAAATAAACAAGCGTAAGTACTTCCCGTACTTAACAAGATAACATGGGGTTATGTAGCTCAAAAAGGACGACACTGGTTTACTGCAGTTAGCACTTTTAGTAAGTCCAGATTTTATTATCAAGTATCATTAAGTTATGCTTAAGCTCCCATTAAAACCCACTTAATCAAATATCTGCATCATTTGGATCATATCATCATAAACCGTCATAACTAAACAACAATGAGTATCCAATTCTTCTGTGAGTTTTCCGGGCCGCTCGTGACCATGGGCACGGCTGTTATAATAGTTTGTTACCCTCTGTAGAGGTGGTGCACATTCACCGCGAGTCGTGATTTCCATATGTCCGGATTAATTACTCCCATGTCACTACCAAGGTGGCGGACAGGGTACACTATGAAGCCATTTCATAAGTTTCTCTAACAAGTTAGGGCCGCTAGGTTTCTTCGGCAGACAGATGTAGGAACCACTCTTTCCTATGGCACATATCCATCACGGTTATACACATAGGAACAGAGGCAGCCCTATACCCAACATGGCAAGCCCCTTTTGCGCCATAAAGGTAACCTCTAACAAGCTAGAAAAGATCATATTACTGAGCTAAAGTCAGAGCCATATAACTCTCCCGGTTGCACTGTCAGTCCCAGCTTTTACTGACAGATAAGTCCTCATGGAGGGCCGGAAGCAACAAGATCAAAAGTCATTTGCACCTTCACCCTATGGATCAGTTGTTATAAATCATGTTATACTTTTAGTTCCATAGAACCATTCATCATCATGTAGATCATGTTCAGTTAGAGCACTAGCAATCTACCCATATGCAATTAACCCATAAGAGTCAAGGGAACAAGTCATCAATGACTAGAATGTCCTTATGGTTACCAAAATTAGACACATGCACATGAGTAAATGATTAAAGTGAATAGGACATCAAGGAAGGCCCAAGCTATACTTGCCTTGGTTCACAAACTCTTGCTGGTCCAGCTGGTCGTCGAAGAATTCTTGGTCTCCAACGTTCTCCTTACCGTCTGAACGCGACCAACACGGCAACATACAACATTCCAAAGTCATTCACACAAAGTAAATATTTCTATAATTAGAACTGTACACCAATAGTATAGAAAACAAGATAAAATGTTTGTGAAAATAATCTACGTCTCGCTACGATCACGTCAACGCGAAGTTCACAAAAAACAGAGCTAAAATGCAAAAGTTATGATTTAAACGGGATTTCCTATAGCAATATATTTAATTAAATCTAAACATGAAATTTAAAAGTTACAAACTTAATTAACAATGGTACTAACGCGTAAATTATGAAATTATGAAGCTAACGCAATTGGAACGGGTTAATTCGGTGCTAAAACGACGATTTTATAAGCAAAACGGTACAAATGACATTTCTGTAAATACTGAAAACGTATTTTAGACTAAAGCAGTGAACTTTATGCTTTCAAAATGAGAAAACATACTCGGGGAAATGCGCTATGGACGACGGGTTCTATTACGCGAAATTAGAGGGGTTCTTTAGCAAAACTACCCGCAAAGGGGTATCGGCCAACGGTAGCCGTCGGATTTAAAATGAACGGCCAGAAATAGATCTAGGGAGAGAGAAGAAGGGGTGGCTGGCTGGAACAGTGTTCCCAGCGGCAAGGCACCATTGCCGGCGGTGTAGAGGTCACTGGAGCACGCGGTACAGGGGCTAGGGGCCACGGTTCGAAGAACCGAGGGCACCGGGAGAGAGAGCGGGAGCAGGGGAACTTGCCAAGGCCAAAGAGGTGGCCGGAGAACATGGCCGAGGCGACGGTCGCCATGGCCGGCGGCAAGGAAGTTAACGGCGCTCACGGATAGTGTGCTAGGGGCCATAAAATGCAAAATAAACTGCATAGGGAGAAAAAGGGGAGCACGGTGAAGCTCACCGCGGTGACAAATGGGGCAGAGGCAGCTCGGGGACGGCTGCTTTCGAGCGGAGGGCAGACGGCGGAACCGGTGTCGCGGCGGTTGTGCCTTCCGTGCACAGTAAGAGCGAAGGAGGGAGAGGGGGCAGTAGGGGGGCACGCGGTGGGGGTGGTCGGCTTCATTTTGTAGAGGCCAGGGCACGGGCGATGCTCCCACGATCGAGGACATGGGTGGCGGTTGCGGCTGCGCCAGGCGCGGGCGGTTGCGGGTCGTGCGGGAGGATGGGGGAGGAGCTGACAGGCGGGGCCGAGTGGTCAGCGGGGATAAGGAAGGGGGAGACGCGGCGGTTGCCCACTGGTGCTGGGCTAGCGCGGAGCTGGGCCGGCGCAGAGGCAAGGAGGGCCAGCGGGAGGGAGAAAGGCCATGGGCTAGTGGGGAGAAAAGGCCCGCAGGCCAAAAACAGAGAAGGGGAGGAAAGGAAAGAAATTTCCTTTTTATTTTTCCAAACAAAATTTCCAAAAGCATTTTCAATTCAAATTTCAATTCTCGTTGAAATTTTTGATCAATACCAAGCATTCACAAAATAATATGCAGCGACATGAATGCACATACATGTTACTATTTTATGATAAATTTTAAATTCATGAGAAATTTATTTATTTCTACATTTTATGAGCACAAAATATAGAATTAAATCATTTTAAACCTATTTTCCAAAGGAGGTAAAATTTTAGGGTGTTACAATTCTACCCCCCTTAAGATGAATCTCGTCCTCGAGATTCGAGTGATTGCTTACTCAATCAATTGGGGATAAGTCTTTCCCAGATCCTCTTCTCTTTCCCAAGTAGCTTCATCCTCTATATACCGATTCCACTGCACCTTGCACATCTTTATAGTTTGGCTTCTTGTAACTCTTTTGGCAGTTTCCAAGATCTTGATCGGATACTCTTCATAAGTAAGATCTTCCTTGATAGCAAGTTCTTCCAAAGGAATTTGCTCTTCTGGTACCCTCAAATACTTTTTCAATTAGGAAACATGGAACATGTCGTGCACACCTGACAAGCTCTCAGGTAGTTCTAACTGATAAGCTACTTCTCCACATCTCTCTAGGATCTTAAAAGGTCCTATATACCTTGGCGCTAACTTTCCCTTTATATTGAATCTTTTTACACTTCTCATTGGTGACACCTTCAAGTACACATAATCACCAACTTCGAAAGTCAGCTCTTTTCTACGAGTATCAGCGTAACTCTTCTGTTGGGGACTGAGCCACTCTCAAATTGTCTCTAATCATTCTCACTTGTTTTTCCGCGTCTCTAAGGACATTGGGTCCAAACACTTGAGTTTCTCCAGTCTAATTCCAGAACAAAGGCGTTCTACATTTATGCCCATACAGCGCCTCAAAAGGTGCTATCTTGAGACTCTTCTGGTAACTGTTGTTGTATGAGAACTCTGCATATGGTAGACTCTTATCCCAACTATCACCATACTATAGTGCACAAGCTCTCAACATATCTTCCAAAATTTGATTGATCCTTTCAGTCTGTCCATCTGTTTGCGGATGGTAAGCTAAACTAAAATTCAACTTTGTCCCCAAAGACCTATATACTTTATGCTAGAATTACGATGTAAATTGAGTGCCTCTATCCGACACGATTTTCTTGGGAACACCATGTAAGCACACTATTCTTTCCATGTACAACTCTGCTAGTCTTACACCTATATAGGTAGTCTTGACTGGTAAAAAGTGGGCAACCTTGGTGAGTCGATCCACTATTACCCATATTGAATCATAACCTCTTTGAGTGCGGGGCAAACCTACGATAAAATCCATACCAACTTCTTCCCATTTCTATTCAGGAATCTTCATTGGTAGTAGCAACCCTGCAGGTCTTTGATGCTCAACTTTCACTCTTTGACAAGTGTCACACAAAGCCACATACTCTGCCGCATCTCTCTTCAATCTATACCACCAAAACTTCTCCTTGAGATCCAAATACATCTTGGTACTTCCGGGATGTATGGAATAGGCAGATTCATGTGCCTCTTGCAGAATTGCTTCATGGATAGCCTTCATTTCAGGTACACATCCTTTTTCTGAACCAAAGAGTGTCATTCTCATCCATTCTGAATCCTAGTGCCTTTCCAAGCACTACATTCTCTGCTATCTCCTTAAGTTTTTCATTCTCCAATTGACCTTTGCGTATCTCTTGCTCCAAAGTAGGCTCTATCACCAATTCCATTGCATTAGTGACAAGGCTCAAGTTGAGATACTCCATTTTAGCACACAGCTCTGCTGACATAGATGTCATCTGAAGTCCATTGGCATAGCTCTTCCTGCTAAGTGCATCAGCTATGACGTTTGCTTTTCCTAGGTGATAATGCACTTCCAAATCATAGTCTTTGATCAATTCTAACCAACAACGTTGTCTCAGATTCAGATTTGATTGGGTAAAGATATACTTCAAACTCTTGTTATCCGTAAAGATATCACTCTTATGCCCAATTAGGTAATGTCTCTAGATTTTCAAAGCATATACCACAGCTACCAATTCCAAGTCATGAGTAGGATAATTCAACTCATGCTTCCTCAATTGTCTAGATGGATATGCCACCACTCTTCCTTCTTGCATAAGCACACATCCAAGGCTCAAACGGGATGCATCACAATATATAGAGAAGTTCTTGCTTAATTCGGGCAAAATCAATACTAGAGCTATAGTCAATCTCTTCTTTAGCTCATCAAAGTTTGCCTGGCATTTATCCGACCATAAATATTTAGCATTCTTTTCCAACAGAGCTGTCATAGGCTTAGCTAGCTTGGAAAAACCTTCAATGAACCTCCTGTAGTATCCAGCCAATCCCAAAAACCTATGAATCTCACTTATAGTGGTTGGTGGTTTCCAATTCAATACATCTTGCACTTTACCTGGATCCACTGCTATTCCACCATTGGAGACAACATGACCCAGAAAAGAGACTTCCTTCAACCAAAACTCACACTTGCTCTGCTTAGCATACAACTTATATTCTCTAAGCTTTTGCAAGACCAACCTTATATGTTCAGCATGTTCTTTTTCAGTCTTGGAGAATATCAGTATATCATCTATGAATACAACCACAAATTTATCCAAAAACTCTATGAACACCTTATTCATCAGATACATGAAGTATGCAGGTGCATTGGTCAATCCAAAAGACATAACGGTATACTCATACAATCCATACCGTGTAGTGAATGCTATCTTGGGTATGTCCGAGTTTCAAATCTTTAGCTGATGGTACCCTGAGCGGAGATCAATCTTGGAGAACACATGGGCTCCTCTTAACTGATCAAATAAATCATCAATCCTAGGCAAAGGGTATTTATTCTTGATTGTAACCTCATTAAGTGAACGGTAATCCATACACATCCGTTGACTACCATCCTTCTTATCCACAAAGATCACAGGTGCCCCCCATGGGGAAGAACTGGGGAGTATGAAACATTTTTCCTGCAACTCTTTTAGTTGTTTCATAAGCTCTTCTAATTCATTAACCCTATTCTATATGGACGTTTAGCTATTGGTGTAGTTTTAGGTAATAATTCAATAATGAATTCAATGTCTCGGTTAGGTGGCATACCTGGCAAGTCATCGGGGAAGACATCCGAAAACTCCTCCACGACACAATCTTGTTTATTGGCTTCACCATCTAGCTGGTTCACTGTGGCTGTAGGCTGAGCTTGCACTACCACTTCTACATAGATTCTATCTCCATTGAGTAATGTCACAACCATAGCTTCTTCTGACACTGAATCACTGCCCGGTGTTGTTTCATCCAATCTATTCCCAAAATAAGATCAATTCCCGTTGTTCTCAACACAATTGGTTTCACTTTGAAGTCTACCGCCCTTAAGGAAATGCTAGTTGAGGGACTCCAATATAAAGCGGGCATACTACCTCCCGGTGAATTTACTAGTATGGGGTTTTTCATGGCACACAAAGGTATGCTATGCATTCTAACAAAAGCTTGGGAAATAAAAGAATGTGAAGCACCAGAATCAAAAGGCACTGTAGCAGAGATAGAGTTAACGTTGAACGTACCCAACATGACCTCTGGCGTCTCTTGAGCTGCATCAGATGACACATAGTTCACCTTCGCAGTGTGAGATGGTTGGGCGTTGAACTTCTGATTGCCAGTCTAGTTCTAAGGTGCTTGTTGGTTCTACTTCTTAGGACACTGATGGGCATAGTGACCTACTTCTCTACAGCAGTAGCATGCATTGGGGTTACTGGGTGCACCACTCTTCACAGGAGCATTGTTGGATGGTCCCTAGCGGGTTGCTGGATTGCCAGTCTGTTGTGGGGGACGTTGATTACCATACTGTTGCTGGTACTGAGGGCGTTGCTGGAACTGATTCTGTTGAGGATACTGACCATGGTTTCCCTGGTTAGATAGTCCTTGATTCCTTTATTGAAAACCCTGCTGAGGATAGGTACGCGGGCGGGTGTTACTTCCAGAAGCTTGCCCTTGAAGCCTCCTCTTCTTGGCTTCCATCTCTTTGCGCTTATCGTCAATCACAATAGCGCGGTTCACTAATGACTGAAAGTTGGGGTAGGTGTTGGACATCAGTTGAAGCTGCAGTCCATCATAGAGTCCCTTGAGGAAATGGCGTTGCTTATCCTTGTCCTCAGCCACATCATTTGGAGCATAGCGTGACAATTGAGCAAACTTGTCATGATACTCTGCTATAGTCATCAATCCTTGCTTGAGGGATCGGAATTCCTCCTGCTTCAATTCTACGAGTCCATCAAGGATATGATAAGACCAGAAAGTATCCTTGAATTCCTACCAGGTGATAGCAGGAGCATTGTTGGGACATCCATACTAGAAAGAATCTCACCAATCCTGAGCTGCTCCCTAGAGTCGACTAGAAGCATACAACACCTTCTCAAGATCGTTGCATTGTGCTATGTTAAGTTGCTTCTCTACAGCACGCAATCAATCATCTGCCTCCATAGGGTCTGAGGCATGAGTGAACACCGGTGGACGACCCTTCATAAACTCTCCATGCTTATCTCTGACCTAAATAGGTGATGGTCCTCTTGTAGGTTCATTGCCCAAGCATGGCATTATAGCCTGCATCAACTGCGCTTGCATTCCCAATATTTGTTCCATGGTCACAGGTGGCGGTGGTGGTGGATTTATGAGAGCTTCACATCCACGACCACGGCCTCTGCCTCTTCCTCCTCTTGCAGCCATCTGTTTTCCAACAAATGCGCAAAATTTAGAGATTTTCCAAATTATAGAGAGCTTACAAAAGATAAGAAACAATGCTAAGAATTTTCTGGACAAGATTCAAATTCAGCAGTTCAGTAAAACTGTTATAACTCGAGTTTCAGAGATCCAACAGAGGTGTACCAAGAATTGTTAGAAAGCTTAAGAGATCAGCTACAACTTTTATTTAGATCACTTTTACAGATTCGAGCATATATATGGTCAAAAACAGAGCTAAACCGAATCTGTTCTGGGTTCCAGTCAGCACAGAAACATCAACTTGTGATAGCTAGATCTCACAAACCAGAGAAGATATTGATGTGATTCTAGAGGCATTGGAAAGATACAGAAGTCTAGTTATCTCCACAAAAATTTCAGAATTTTTGATAGTCCAGATTTCGAGATACAAGATAAAGAACACAGGCTGCTCCAGAAATCAGCACAGCAGAGATAAGATAAAGTGAACCATCTGCATTAAGATTTCATCTAATCTTAAGGTTCCAATCTAAGGAAGTTGTGGACATGCCCACAAACTTCTAGCAAACAACCAAACTCCAAATCAACCAAGTTCATAAATTAAAACATCTAATCATCCAAGTTCACAAAATCAAACAAGACTAAATATGAAACACGAACTAACGATGTGGTAATCTAAATCAAGGCACCTAACACCTATGGAGCGGTGTCAATCATGGTGAATGACCGACACTTCTTCTTGTAGATCGATTGCTGCCCCAGTTGAGCTCGAAGTTCATCCACTTGCTTCTAGAGGCGTCTCTCAGCCCTCTAGGATGCACGCAGTTCTCCCTTGACCTCTTCGTCCACCCCCTGCATGGCATGGACATGCTGCACTATCGCTTCTAGAGTTGGGTCACCCTCTGGTGGAGCCAAGACCTGCCAAACACCCTCATGATCATTGTGAGGAAGGAACCTGAAACGATCCTCCCTCATGGCCTCAAAGCGACAACCATGGTAGTAGATGTAGGCATCCTGCGCTGCATCTTCCATGCCATCCAAGGCATGGGCCCTTCTAGCAGTGGCTCGGTGGACAGTCTCCACCTCATGTCCATTCTTGATGTCATTCCAAGCGGTGACCACTAGCTCTACCTTCTAGAAGGTGGCCTCCAATGGATGCTGGTACTCTGCACAGTGGTAGCTGATGGAGGCGTGCAGGTCAGGGTAGTAGTCGTCCAGCACATGAGTGAGGAGGTTGTGATAGTAGGCCATCTCTAGGGCTGGCTTGAAGTAGTACTTGCACTTCTAGCCTATCTCCTCATCCACCACAGGGACAACTGAGGATGGCGTAGGTGTAGGTGAAGTAGCCGATGACTCCTCAGGTGTAGCTACAACAGGATAGACCGGTGCGACAGCTGGAGTAGGAGCAGGTGCAGGTGTCAGGATAGCCATCTCCTCATCGCCGGAGAGGATCACAATCTCGTTCTCCGCCTGTGGAGCACGTGGGGTGAACAGGGCACGGTAGCCAGCAGTGTTGAGGCGGGCAGTCTTCGGGTTATGAGACATCTATAGATTTAAAGTAAGATAGAATTAGAATAAACAATTTTATATAATAGATTAAGGTATGAAAAGCATAAATATTTTAATAAAATAACAAGAATAAGACAGTAAGCAAGAAACCAGAGGAGCAAATATGCTAAAACGACCGTTTTCTAACTAGGCTTGCATCCTACAGTCAACACGGCTCTGATACCAATTTATCACACCCAATTTTAAGGATGAAATTGAATGCACAAAACTCATGTGTGCCCAGGGGTCAATCACATACACAAGCTGATAAATTACATAAAGTATTATCACGGTGTCTCTTATATCAAGAACCATAATATAACTTAGTCTTACATCACACAGCGGAATATAAAAAAAATAACTCTCTCGTGGGGCTTCATCATAGGGAAGGTCAACTGGTTGACCACAAGCCTAAAAATCCTCAGGAAATTCCTCATACCCATTGTCATCTGTTACCCATCCGGATTTTTTGTCCAAATAAAAAAAATAAAAAAGCGTAAGTATTTCCCGTACTTAACAAGATAACATGAGGTTATGTAGCTCAAAAAGGACGACACTGGTTTACTGCAGTTAGCACTTTTAGTAAGTCCAGATTTTATTATCAAGTATCATTAAGTTATGCTTAAGCTCCCATTAAAACCCACTTAATCAGATATCTACATCATTTGGATCATATCATCATAAACCGTCATAACTGAACAACAATGAGTATCTAATTATTCTGTGAGTTTTCCGGGCCGCTCGTGACCGTGAACATGGCTGTTATAACAGTTTGTTACCCTCTGTAGAGGTGGTGTACATTCACCACGAGTCGTGATTCCCATATGCCCGGATTAATTACTCCCATGTCACTACCAAAGTGAGCGGGCAGGGTACACTATGAAGCTATTTCATAGGTTTCTCTAACAAGTTAGGGCCGCTAGGTTTTCTCAGCAGGCAGATGTAGGAACCTCCCTTTTCTATGGCATATATCTATCGCGGCTATACACATAGGAACAGAGGTAGCCCTATACCCAACATGGCAAGCCCCTTTTGCGCCATAAAGGTAACCTCTAACAAGCTAGAAAAGGTCCTATTACTGAGCTAAAGTCAGAGCCATATGACTCTCCCGGTTGCACTGTCAGTCCTAGCTTTTGCTGACAGATAAGTCCTTATGGAGGGCCAGGAGCAACATGATCAAAAGTCATTTGCACTTCACCCTATGGATCAGTTGTTATAAATCATGTTATACTTTTAGTTCCATAGAACCATTCATCATCATGTAGATCATGTTCAGTTAGAGCACTAGCAATCTACCCATATGCAATTAACCCATAGGAGTCAAGGGAACAAGTTATCAATGACTAGAATGTTCTTATGGTTACCAAAATTAGACATATGCACATGAGTAAATGATTAAAGTGAATAGGACATCAAGGAAGACACATGCTATACTTGCCTTGGTTCACAAACTCTTGCTGGTCCTGCTGGTCGTCGAAGAATTCTTGGTCTCCAACGTTCTCCTCACCGTCTGAACGCGACCAACACGACAACATATAACATTCCAAAGGCATTCATGCAAAGTAAACATTTCTATAATTAGAATAGTACACAAATAGTATAGAAAACAAGATAAAATATTTGTGAAAATAATCTACGTCTCGCTACGATTACCTCAACAAGAAGTTCACGAAAAACGGAGCTAAAATGCGAAAGTTATGATTTAAATGGGATTTCCTATAGCAATATATTTAATTAAATCTAACCATAAAATTTAAAAGTGACAAACTTGATTAACAGTGGTACTAACGCGTAGATTATGAAATTATGAAGCTAACACAATTGGAACGGGTTAATTCGGAGCTAAAATGATGATTTTATAAGCAAAACAGTACAAATGACATTTCTGTAAATAATAAAAACGTATTTTAGACTAAAACAGTGAACTTTACGCTTTCAAAACGAGAAAACATACTCGGGGAAATGCGCTAAGGACGGCGGGTTCTATTACGCGAAATCAGAGGGGTTCTTTAGCAAAACTACCCGCGAAGGGGTATCGGCCAACGGTAGCCGTCGGATTTGAAATGAACGGCCAGAAATAGATCTGGGGAGAGAGAAGAAGGGGTGGCCGGCCGGAACAGTGTTCCCGGCGGCAAGGCGCCATTGCCGACGGTGTAGAGGTCGCCGGAGCACGCGGTTCAGGGGCTAGGGGCCACGGTTCGGAGAACTGAGGGCACCGGGAGAGAGAGCGGGAGCAGGGGAACTCGCCAAGGCCAAAGAGGTGGCTGGAGAACGCGGCCGAGGCGGCGGTCGCCATGGCCAACGGCAAGGAAGTTAACGGCGCTCGCGGATAGTGCGCTAGGGGCCATGAAACGCGAAATAAACTGCATAGGGAGAAAAAGGGGAGCATGGCGAAGCTTACCACGGTGACAAACGGGGTGGAGGCGGCTCAGGGACAGCTGCTTCCGAGTTGAGGGCGGATGGCGGAACCGGCGTCGCGGCGGTTGTGCCTTCTGTGCACAGCAAGAGCGAAGGAGGGAGCGGGGGCAGTAGGGGGGGCGCGCGGTGGGGGGGGGTCGGCTTCGTTTTGTAGAGGCCGGGGCGCGGGCGACGCTTCCACGATCGAGGACGTGGGCGGCGGTTGCAGCTACGCCAGGCGCGGGCGGTTGCGAGTCACGTGGGAGGAAGGGGGAGGAGCTGACAGACGGGGCCGGGTGGTCAGCGGGGAGAAGGAAGGGGAGGCGCGGCGGTTGCCCGCTGGTGCTGGGCTGGCACGGAGCTAGGCCGGCGCGGAAACAAGGAGGGCCAGCGGGAGGGAGAAAGGCCATGGGCTAGTGGGGAGAAAAGGCCTGCGGGCCGAAAACAGAGAAGGAGAGGAAAGGAAAGAAATTTCCTTTTTATTTTTCCAAACAAAATTTCTAAAAGCATTTTCAATTCAAATTTCAATTCTTTTTGAAATTTTTGATCAATACCAAACATTCACAAAATAATATGCAGCGACATGAATGCACATACATGTTACTATTTTACGATAAATTTTAAATTCATGAGAAATTTATTTATTTCTACATTTCATGAGCACAAAATACAGAATTAAATCATTTTAAACCTATTTTCCAAAGGAGGCAAAATTTTAGGGTGTTACACCAGCTTGTTCGGTTTGTTTTTTCAACCAGAATAATATTTTTCTCTTACAACAATTCAACAAGAACAATGTTTTTTAGCCAGTTTTAGCTAAGTTTCAGCAAGCCGAACGGGGCATATAAAATATACGAGGAAAGACAAAAATATTTACTATAGATTTGTCAAGTTAAATGTTAGAGGTTGATAAAAGTATCTTAAAAAATATTTGCAATGGAGGACTTTTAGAGAAAAATAAAGGATTAAGCAATCCTAAGGATTAGTGTAGATGTTTTTTTTTATGTAGGAAAGCAACTTAAGAAATCTAAAGGAATATTGTTGCCATCCCATGATTTCATATGAACTTTATGGGAAAATCATCTACTCGAACCCCTTTCTTTTGCTGACTAGCGCATAGGATCGAGGCAAAAAGATTACAAGTTCGTAATTAAGGACTAAACAACTCGAGACAAAAGATTGACCCGACGGGGATAAAAATACATTTGAAGGGAATGCCATGGACTGTTGGTCGTATAGACATGTACGTATGCACCAGCGTCCTCTTATAATCATCATAGGACATATGAGCCCTTGACATATCAGTATCTAACTACATGCCAAATTGCTAACTTCAATTACAGATTTTTACATGTCTTTAAAAGAATTTATAAAACTTGATTTAAATGTACCAATGCATGGATATTACAAAATTAAACTTAAGATATTATCTATGGGCAAAAAAATTTGTACTTAGCAACGTAGAAAAAGATCTATCAAAGCCGTAGTTTAATTTGATACAAGCTTAATTGGACATTGCCATATTATTGCTAACATTATATTTTGGGTGTTATAGTTGTCACAAATAAATTATAACTTTCAAATTTCAGAAAAAGGGAAAAACATAAATACTACCTCTATTCTAAATTATAAAATATTTTGAGATTTTTTATAGATTCGTAGTTTTTTCTATGCACCTATAGACACACATTATGTCTAATGCGTACTAAAATGAATGTAAAAACGTGTTATAATTTGGATTGGAACGGAGGGAGTAGTTATGTAGCATTCCTCAGCCTGCTTTGTGCTGCCTGCAGCTTATCTGCGGTTGCAGCCGCAGGATTTCCTCTTACAAATCACCGTAGAAACAGAAAAAAAAAAACATGTTTCTGTTATCAATATTTAATAGTTTTTTTTTACAACGCACGGATATATTTATAAAAACCTCCCCGTGTACCACTATAAAGAATTCTCCCGGTCTGCGCCGTTCTCAGAGCGAGCAACAAATTTCCAACAGAGACGATACCAGAAGAACGCACGCTAGAGGGAACCGCGAGCCAAGAAAGCGAGAGGGAACAGCTGCGGTCGCCGTCCGAGCTCTTGCCGTCCCCATCCACCCCTCTGGCCCTCCTCTTCCTCCTCTCTGTCCTTCGCTCCGTCCAGTCGCCGCGTAATCCGCGGAACCAACCAGATGCCCTTATCCGCCCTCTGATCGAATCCGGCGAGAAAGGCCGGTTCTTTGTCCTGCCGAGCCAGCGATCTTGATGGCATTGGAGGCGGGGAGCAGCGGCGGCGGCGGGAGGGGATGTGGGGGCGGGTTCCGGAGCCTGATGCGGCGGAAGCAGGTGGACTCCGATCGGGTCCGCGCCGAGGGCCAACCGCAGCTCGCCAAGGAGCTCAACGTGCCGGAGCTGGTCGCCATCGGTGCGGTTTCTTCTCCCTTGTGATTCTGTGCTGTGTTCCGCTTTCCTGCGAATTCGTGGTATTATGTTCATGAAAGGTATGGGCTTTGGTGGTTTTCGAGTGCTAATTGTTTTGCGGTGTTTTAGCGAATTCTGGTCAGGACGCCGGCTTTGCTGAGGAATTTGTTAGGCTCGTGGTAATTTTGCTGATGTTCTGGGTCAATGGAGCAGCTAGAATTATATGCATTGATTACTAATACTTATTTAGTGCGGTTACTGCATGAGTTGTCTCTACTTCAACTTTCAAGTTTTCCTTCGTTCTTTCTTTCAAAACTGGCGTACTCTGCTCTGTGCTCTCTCCCTTCAAGTAAAAAAATGTTGATTTGTTACTCTCCTGTACTTTGGATGGCTGCATTGGTGTCTGACATAACGTTCAGACGCGCGTCACGCGGATGCGGATAGCGGACTTGCCCTTTGTTGTGTAGTATAACTGCTATTATTGGTAGTTGGTTACTTGGTTTCCTTCGACTTGTTCAGTTTTTTGTAGGTTAGTCAATGTTGGCTGCCAGTTGTGGATTGTGGATTTCTCGATCCTCCACTCCAACTGTCGCTTTTTCCCTTCGACTTTTGTTCACTCCTTGCAAAGATAAATTACTCTAATAAGTTTGTGCAAAGATAAATTATCAAAATTCTACCTAGGTACAGTGATATAGGTTACTCCAAAGCTTGTTGTTCTTGAAAGTGAAAACTTTGATGTGCTGAATCAGATTCTATAGTAATACAGTTTGCCAATCATTCTACTTCACGATGAATCTATATGTCAGTTGCTTGATGTTAACGAACTACTATATTTTCTATCAGGGGTTGGTTCCACAGTTGGAGCTGGAGTGTACGTTCTTGTGGGAACAGTCGCTAGGGAGCACGCTGGTCCGGCATTGACAATTTCATTTCTGATAGCTGGAATAGCAGCTGCGCTTTCAGCTTTCTGCTATGCTGAGCTTGCTAGTCGTTGCCCCTCTGCTGGAAGTGCCTACCATTATTCATACATCTGTGTTGGAGAAGGGTAAGTTACTGACCCATGAGTAAATATACATTCTTTTATGATATGAAATACTAGCTCTTTCTGATAAGTATGATGAACTGTATTGTTTTGTCAATATCCAAATGAAGAAATTTACAGCTTAAGCTTTCTAACTATAAACAAATGCCTAGAATGAACTCACATGGTCGTTTTATTTACCTAGTGTTGCCTGGTTGATTGGCTGGGCTCTTGTGCTGGAATATACTATTGGTGGATCTGCTGTTGCCCGTGGCATATCTCCAAATTTAGTAAGTGTGATGTTTCTAGTATCTAGCTCTTTTCAACTGTATTCAGTCAATGCTTTGAATCATAGGCCTGGTTTGATGAACTTTGTTTATTTTTCCAGGCATTGTTTTTTGGAGGACAGGATAGTCTGCCATGGATTTTAGCACGCCATCAGCTTCCATGGTTTGGCATCATTGTTGACCCCTGCGCAGCTGCTCTTGTTTTTGTTGTGACTGTTTTACTGTGCGTGGGAATTAAAGAGGTTGCCACTTTGATCGATTCATAAGTTCTTATTCCTTTTCTCCACAAATACAGAACCACTTATGGCCATTCTATTTGAACTGTTGCAGAGTTCATTTGCACAAGGAGTTGTAACAGTTCTGAATGCTTGTGTAATGATATTTGTTATTGTGGCTGGTAGTTATATTGGCTTCCAAATAGGATGGGTCGGCTACAAGGTTTCTGATGGGTAATGCATAAAGGCTTGGTGCTTCCTTTCTATTGGGGGATTTCATTAGTGGTGTGCTAATAGGTATCTGAACTTTCCAGGTATTTCCCACATGGAGTAAATGGAATGCTTGCTGGATCAGCAACTGTTTTCTTTGCATACATAGGCTTTGATACAGTCGCTAGTACAGCTGAAGAGGTTAGGAAAGTCCCATCTGACAGAGATGTGCACTTCTTTTACAAGAGTTATTCGTTTTTACCCCCTTTTGACCCCTGCAGGTAAAGAATCCACAGAGAGATCTGCCATTGGGAATTGGAGTAGCGTTGGCTATTTGTTGTGTGTTGTATATGGCTGTTTCTGTCGTTATTGTTGGGCTGGTACCGTATTTCGCCATGGACCCAGATACTCCTATTTCATCTGCCTTCGCAAAACATGGAATGCAATGGGCCATGTAAGTCCTGTCTTTTTGTTTACCCCCTTGTGTATACCAGTCATCGGCTTACAGACTTTACCATCTAATTTTAGGTATGTTGTGACAAGTGGTGCTGTTCTTGCACTCTGCTCGACCTTGATGGGTTCACTTCTTCCACAGGTATACACTGCTAAAAGCATACTATGACTTACTCCTGATGACACCTAGTGGCTGAAAATGCAATGGAACTTGTGCTTCTCATTCTACTGACAGTCACTCTGCAATAAGTTGTGCACCTTGCCTTGTAACTGGCCAAAACTGATTTGCTCCAGATCCTTGTTGTAAAATATGTTTGTTCTTCAATTAGCACCTTGGATTCCATGTTTAACTCAACATTATCCATCAATTGCATTGACCCCCATTTGTTCATTTTCAATTAAATCCCATTCAACTAATGCTGCAATGAACTTTGATTTGCCATGCCACATCTGTGAGCGAAGATGTAGGCATGTAGTACTATGGCGTACCACATCAGCTCTAGGTAGATGATATTTTAATACTTTGTGTCATCATGATTTGAATTGTTATTCTCGCAGCCTAGGATACTTATGGCCATGGCACGAGATGGTCTGTTGCCATCCTTCTTCTCTGATGTTAACAAACAAACTCAAGTACCTGTTAAGAGCACAATTGTGACTGGCATCTGTGCAGCTGGTCTGGCTTTTGCAATGGATGTTTCACAGTTAGCAGGAATGGTAAGTAACCAGCTATCTGTGATTGTTTGTATAATCATAGCCATTTTTACAATGGATTATAGAAGAGAAACTTCCTGCAGGACTGTACATGCATGCAAGCATTACAAATCATGTAAGGTGGAGTGAAATAAAAATTATGTTCTTTTGGTTGCAGGTCAGTGTAGGCACACTCCTTGCATTCACCATAGTTGCTGTCTCAATCTTGATACTCAGATATGTCCCTCCAGATGAGGTCCCTTTGCCACCCTCTATGCAAGAATCATTCCGTTCGAACCAGGAATGCGATGAGGAAACGGACAGGGGCCTTCTTGGCGTTGGGAACTGTAACTTGTCTCAGACAAAGGATGTGATTGTGGTAGTAGAATCAGTGAAGGACCCTCTCATTGATAAAAGACTGCATAAAGGTAATACAAATTTGCTTTCGGGTTTTATTCAGTTTCGTTGTTCCACAACAGATACATTTTACTTCAGCTAGCTAACTAGAATGAATTTCCATGTTAATTCTGTAGGCAAGATGGATGAGACGAAACGCCGAAAGATAGCCTCTTTAAGCATAGTGTCTGTGTGTGTAGGGGTTCTGATCCTCACATCTTCAGCCTCTGCCACATGGTTGCCTTTGTGAGTACCATATGACTCTGTCTGAAAGGATAGTAGGCCGGCTCCTTCAATTGGTCACTTTATGATTCATCACATTAACAAACATAGAAAAACTCATTGCCCTAACAAAAGTATCCTGCCCTATATCAGTCTCCCGATATGTATTGGCTGCATCATTGGAGTTGTGCTCCTTCTGACTGGCCTCAGCTTGCTCTCCTGGATCGACCAAGATGCTGGCAGGCACTCTTTTGGTCATTCCGGAGGTACCGCTAACAAATTTACATAACTCTGCCTACCAATATATTTGAACTAAACAGTACATATCTGTGATTTGTTTTCTGCAGGATTCACATGCCCTTTTGTTCCACTGCTACCAGTTTTGTGTATCCTAATAAATACGTATCTGTTGATAAACCTGGGGTTAGTGTCGAATCTATTATTCTGTTTCGATGGAATACTAGTTGTAAATGACTGACTTGCCTTCTCTCTTTGTGATTATTCTGAATTGCTCATTTCCCATGTGTTCTTCAGTGGTGACACATGGATGAGGGTTGGCATATGGCTGCTGATGGGTGTTCTTGTGTACGTTTTCTATGGACGAACCCACAGCTCCCTAACAGATGTCGTCTACGTTCCGGTAGCGCGAGCTGATGAGATATACAGGAGTTCATCAGGATATGTATCATAGAAAAGAACAGCTGCAGTCATGTGACATGATAGAGTTACAGAAAGACCGACCGGATGATATTTACTTAAAAGGTGGTTGGCCATCTGTAGATAATTGGTTATCAGCCAGGAAAGTGGGAACTGACTGTTATTTCTTTCATGCTTGGCCAACAAGATCTCGTGGATGCAACTTTGCAACATATATGCTGTTCACGAGCCAGGCCAATTTACACATTGTTGGACTGTGTGTAGATGTGGTGTATATAAACCCAATTGGGTGGAATATGTGATACATAATCTGTGTAATTCATGTAAAGCCCTTTGTACTGAAATGTGAGGGCATTCAAAGGACCTATTGAAACAGAACACGAATGGCAAAAGAAGTCACTTTTTTTATGTCATATATGTTGTCAACAAACATTCTCTTCAAGATTTTGTTTAGTTGCAGATTTGACCTTGGTAAGTGGCTTAAAAGGTGTACTTATTTTTTTTCCCTCGAACAACTGTGTGACTTTTTTAGGGATAAAAAGTCCTCTGGAGAAGGGCGGGCCTGGTGCAAGGGGTAGAATCTTACCGCCTGTGACCGGAAGGTCCCGGGTTCGAGTCGCGGTCTCCTCGCATTGCACAGGCAAGGATAAGGCTTGCCACGACACCCTTTCCCTGACCCCGCACAGAGCGGGAGCTCTCTGCAGTGGGTACACATTTTTTTAAAAGTCCTCTGCACAAGTCATAATTGTGGTAGTTTAAATTCACTAATCAGAATTTGCCGTCTATATTTGTGGCCTTCACCTTATTCAGCTGATGTTGGTATATCTCAAAAATCTCGAAGTGTTCTATGCTATAAAATGGATTGGCACTACTTGTTGTTCTAGACCATAAGCATATGTATAAGCCATTGCCCTGGAGCCCATAGAGCAGAGCAGGTAAGATCACAATTTTTTGTGCCTAAAACCTTGTATGTAGGCAGGCACCTACTACTAGTGGGAAAAAAAATATGTACGATAGTATGAGTTCCATCCGACCATCCTAGATTGAATCTGACTTGGGACTCATTTTGCCGTGGCAGTGACTTCCACCATGAACATAATCTGGTAAACACCTGATTTTTTTTGAACCATGAAAATATCCCTAAGCTTCTAAAAATTCTGAAAGAGATCTAGAAATAGATTGGGACAGTAACAACCAAAAAAATATTTAGATTTGGTGAGGATATCTCTAGAAGTTTCTAATTTTGGATTTAGTAGAAAAATGAAAATAACTAAAAATATATGGATAATCCCTAAAACATTCTAATCAATATCAGTTTGCATTTTGAAAGTTTTCTACAACAAAACACAAGATGCGATAAGCATGAATGCATTTGTTACATGCTAGTTGAATTTCATAATTTATTTTATAATTTTTTAGACGTGTTTAGACACTAATTGGAATGTTTCAGAAAATTTAGAGATTTTTTTCATATTCCTAGAGCTATATCTAGTTTTTAGAAACTTCTAGATATGTTATTTATGAACTCTAAATATTTTATTTGGGTTTCTTGCTACCGCTATTTTTTCTAAGATTTTCTCATAATTTTTAAAACTTTATATATTTATTGTGGTTTAAAAACATTATTAGGTGTTTATTGGAATTTTTATTTAAAAGCATGAAAACTTCATTGAAAAACACATATAACCAGCACAGAGAGAAAATAGTTCTGCAATTCGTCCGGTTTTAGAATGTGAGAAGAAACACCTAGACTCCAGTGATAATTCAACAGGCAAAAACAGCATGTATATTTTTTTTTATCAAATATCAAAAGCGGCTTAGTCTGGCCCAAGCCTGTTAGACATCCTAGTTGTTACAAACTTGGGCTTTAATGCCCAGGTTGTCAGAAGATATCAGCCCACGGCCATAGCTCAGATCTCCCGGACTGAAAGCACGTCAGTCCAGCCCACGTTCCTTCTCGCCAACGTCACCCCACGCAGGCACGGCCAGGAAAACCGAAGAGGCCTCAAAACCGAAACCCGTCCCAAATAATTCGTCGTCTCCTTCCCCTCAGTCTCCACCACTCTCCCCCGTTTGCTTGCTCCCCAAATCGTAAACCCTAGCCGCGCCAGAGCGTGAGGGAACCCCATCGCAGCCATGGGCGCCAGCCGGAAGCTGCAGGGCGAGATCGACCGCGTCCTCAAGAAGGTCCAGGAGGGCGTCGACGTCTTCGACAGCATCTGGAACAAGGTACGCCCCCAGCGCCCTCCTTCCGTTCACCCTGCCCCTGCCGGAAAATTTTCTCGCTAATTTTGTTGATTGTTTTTGTTTGGGGGCAGGTCTACGACACTGAGAATGCCAACCAGAAGGAGAAGTTCGAGGCGGACCTCAAGAAGGAGATCAAGAAGCTGCAGCGGTACAGGGACCAGATCAAGACGTGGATCCAGTCCAGCGAGATCAAGGACAAGAAGGTGAGAATTATCTCGAGTCCTGCCCCCTCCCCTGGCAAGCCTCTATGTCTGCACGTGGAGGGGCATGATTGTTTGCGATGCAATGCTGCTGCTGTTTGCTGACTTTGTGCTGTGGTCAATGTGCCGTTATGCTGGCCTCTTTAGTTGAGTGCTAGGTACAAGGGCGTTTTGAACAAGTTATGTTGTGTGGCGTGACACTGGTGGTGATCAGTGAGTAGGGACCTTGACTGGAGAATGGTTCTGTTATTTTATATCACCTACCTCGGCGGGTGCGAAGGGTAAGGAATCTACTCGAGCGGATCCGTTTAGGTAGCTGGAATGTAGGGTCTCTTACGAGTAAGTTAAGAGAGTTAGTGGACACAGCGGTTAGGAGGCGTGTAAATATCTTATGCGTCCAAGAGACTAAATGGAAGAGGCAGAAGGCGAAGGAGATGGACAAAACCGGCTTCAAGCTCTGGTACACATGGACAACTTCAAATAAAAATGGAGTAGGAGTTTTGATTGATAAGAGCCTCAAGGATGGTGTGGTGGAGGTGAGAAGGCAAGGGGATAGGATCATCTTAGTTAATCTTGTCATTAGTGATATGGTCTTAAACGTAATTAGCGCGTATGCCCCCCAAGTAGGCCATGATGAGAGTGCTAAGCGGCTTTTCTGGGAAGACTTAGATCGCTTGCTTAGAGCTATCCGTAGTAGCGAAAAGCTCTTTATAGGAGGTGATCTTAATGGCCATGTAGGTACATCAAGTGCAGGTTTCGAGGCGGTTCATGGGGGTTTCGTATATGGTAGTAGGAACCAGGAGGGAGAGGAAGTCTTAGACTTCGCTATAGCTTTTGATATGATAATAGCTAACACTTTCTTTTGCAAGAGACAGTCCCATTTAGTAACCTTTAGTAGCGGCCAGTACTCTAGTCAAATTGACTTTGTCCTTCCAAGAAGGAGAGAGAAACGAACATGCGTGGACTGTAAGGTGATACCTGGAGAATGTGTGGTCGCTCAACACAAGCTGGTGGTGGCTGACTTCCGCTTTCTGGTGCAAGCTCGTGGGAACAAACAAGCTAGGGTTGCTAGAATGAAGTGGAAATTAGAAGGGGAGGCATCAAAGGTCTTTAAGGAAAAGGTCATTGAAGAGGGCCCTTGGAATGATGAAGGCGATGCAAATAGCATGTGGGAGAAGATGGCAACATGCGTTCGGAAGGTTGCTTTAGAGTTGCTTGGAGTGACCAAAGGGAGCGAATGCGACTCGAAAGACACTTGGTGGTGGAATGAAGATGTGCAAAAGGCTATTAAGGAAAATGAGTGCTATAAGCGCTTGTATCATGACAGGTGTGCAGATAACATAGAGAAGTACAAGGTGACAAAGAAGACTGCAAAACGAACGGTGAGTGAGGCAAAGGGGCGGGCCTATGAGGACCTTTACCAACGTTTGAGTACGAAGGAAGGAGAGAAGGACATTTATAGGATGGCTAGGGCTCGTGATAGGAAGACAAGGGATTTCAACCAAGTCAAATGCATAAAGGATGAGAGGGAGCAGCTCTTGGTGAAGGAGGATGAGATCAGACATAGATGACAAGAGTATTTTGATAAATTGTTCAATGGTGAGAACAAGAACACCACTATTCAGTTGGACGACTCGTTTGATGACACTAACAGGCGCTTTGTGCGGAAGATTCAAGAATCGGAGGTCAGACAAGCCTTGAAAAGGATGAAAGGGGGCAAAGCGATGGGCCCTGATGGTATCCCAATCAAGGTGTGGAGATGTCTCGGGGATATAGCTATAGTATGGCTAACCAAAATGTTCAACAATATCTTTCGATCGAACAAGATGCCTAAGGAGTGGAGAAGAAGCATATTGGTACCAATCTACAAGAACAAGGGAGATATCCAAAGTTGTATTAATTATCGGGGAATTAAGTTGATGAGCGACACTATAAAGCTATGGGAGAGTCATCGAGCAGCGCCTGCGAGGAACGACGCAGATGTCAACAAATCAATTTGGTTTCATGCCCGGAAGGTCAACTATAGAAGCAATCTTCTTAATAAGACAAGTTATGGAGCAGTTTAGAGAGCAGAAGGACCTCCACATGGTTTTCATTGACTTGGAGAAGGTTTATGACAAGATACAAAGAAATGTTATGTGTTGGACTTTGGACAAACATAAAGTCCCATCAAAGTACGTGACCCTCATCAAGGACATGTACAACAATGTTGTGATTAGTGTTCGAACAAACGATGGTAACACAGATTACTTCCCGATTAAAATTGGACTTCATCAAGGGTCAGCCTTAAGCCCGTATCTCTTTGCCTTGGTAATGGATGAGGTTACCAGGAACATACAAGGGGATATCCCTTGGTGTATGTTGTTCGCTGATGATGTGGTGTTAGTGGACGAAAGCCAGGCGAGACTAAATAGGAAACTAGAGTTATGGCGGCAGACCCTTAAGTCTAAAGGTTTTAGATTGAGCAGAACTAAAACCGAATACATGAGATGTGACTTTGGCGGAGCTGCACAGGAGGAGGGAGATGTGAGTTTGGAAGGTCAAGTAGTGCCTAAGAAGGATATCTTTCGGTACCTAGGATCGATGCTACGGAGGGATGGAGATATTGATGCGAACGTTAGCCATAGAATCAAAGCAGGGTGGATCAAGTGGTGACAAGCTTCTGACAAGGGGGTACCACAAAAGCTAAAAGGCAAGTTTTATAGAACGACGATTAGATCGGCTATGTTGTATGGAGTAGCATGTTGGCCTACAAAGATTCGACATGTTCAACAACTGAGTGTTGCAGAAATGCGTATGTTGCGATGGATTTGTGGTCACACAAGAATGGACCGAGTTCGGAACGATGATATACGTGATCGTCTAGGGGTAGCACCAATTGAAGAAAAGCTTGTCCAACATCGGTTGAGGTGTTTGGCCATGTCCAAAGGAGACATCCAGAGGCACCAGTGCATTGTGGAGTTCTAAGCTAAGCTAATAATATGAGGAGAGGTAGAGGAAGACCGAAATTGACATGGGAGGAGGCAATAAAAAGATATTTGAAAACTTGGGATATACCTAGATATCTATGTTTGAATAGGAGTGCTTGGAAAGCAGCTCTTGAAGTGCCTGAACCGTGACTTGGGGTTCTTGGTGGGTTTCAACTGTAGCCTACCCCAACTTGCTTGGGACTGAAAGGCTATGTTGTTGTTGTTGATGATGATGATGATGATGATTCGGGTGATACAGTGTAGGCATAACTGGTGATGCGATCAGTTCCATATGTATCCTGTCAGGGTCAGGGCTGCAGAGGATTTTGATGTTATTATTAATACTGCTGCCCATTCTTTTGTTCTTTTTTCTTTGGCGTTGCTTGCTATTCCGTTATCTAGATTCTCCTGTAATAATGATGCTAGATGGTTTTGTTAACATGCTGAGGATGTGGATTTTGTTGTTATCACATTTTCCAGCACCAAGATTGCCTGCAGTCCATGGGCTACATTGTTCCCACTAGATGCCACATGCAATGCAAAGTTGTTGGGATGCAATATGTAATACTTTTTTGGGCAGTTTAATTTGCGAAAGTAGATGATACTTAGCAATGTGGCTTTGAGATTACTCTTCAAGTCCACTCAGTCCATTTTTTCTCTCTGCTTGGTACATATTGATATATAATGTTTAATGCACTATGTGTATGCCTTTTATCTGTGCATTTAACAAGAGTAGTCCATCTGGGTAGTTTATAACAAAAAATCTGGATGTTATATGCTCCTTCAGGCAAAGTTTTTCTAGGCGCTAGGCGAAATCTAGGCGATGACCCCTAGCCTAGCGACTAGTCCAGCCTAGGCTAGCCTAGGCGATGCTAGGTGTTTTGCCAATTTAGTATAATATATAATATATATAGCATAATATATATATTTATATAGCAAAAATCATGAAAAATTTAGATAGACATACCTTAGGTCCTTAGTCCTTACTTGTAGTTGATACAGAATAACAGAAGTGATGTTCCTTACTTGTAGTTGATGCAGCAATGCTCCAAGTCTCCAACAGTCCAACTGCAATGGAGAAGAGTAGAAGACAACAACAGGCAACAACAGAGAACATAAAATGGATAGAAGACACACATTACAACACATGATTCTCAGTTCTTAGTTCTCACAACACAAAACACAAGCACACATGACAAAAGCAAAGAGTTCTAAGATCACAAAAGCAAAGCAAACATGACATGAGGCTGTCTCACACTTCTTCAGTAGGGTTCATCTAATCATCCATCACATAGTCATCCTCATCTTCATCAAACTCTTCTTCTTCGGACTGGAACTCTTCTCCTTCATAGAGCTCTCTCACCCTTGCACTTCTACGCAGCTCTAGTTGTTCTTCTGCTCCCACTGCATCTCCAAGCACAGACCAAGGTATCCCTGTACCTTCCATGAGTTCCTCATCTTCATCATCTCTAAAAACAATTACTGCCAAATCATCTCCATTCTCTTGGAGGAAACCTTGAGCTTCAGTTGTATCACTAGACAAGAGAACATCAGTAATTTTCTTTGACTTGATCTTTGCTCTCTTATTAAGCAGCCTGTTGTTGAATTGAATGTAGACCAACTTGTTGAGGCGGTCTACAGTAAGCCTGTTTCTCTTCTTAGTGTGCACCCCATCAAACCCACTCCAATTTCTTTCACAACCAGAAGAGCTTGCTGTCAAAGATAGGATCCTTGTAGCCATCTTCTGTAGAGCTGGTGTTTCAGTTCCATACAGCCGCCACCATGATGCTGAAATAAAAAAACACACTATTAGTTAGTAGTTATAGCAGATTTCTTGTTAGATGAACACAACAAACAGCCATGTATAATCAGGAAATAACTTTTACCTGGATTATAATCAAAGTTTTCAAAAGTCCTTGCAAGCTTCTTGCTAAATGGTCCTTCTCTACTCTGAAACTTCTGGAGTTCAACATTGGCAGCTTGTTCTTGCATTTCCTCATCATGATAATAAAAAGTCTCCACACAACTGATAAAACCTTCTGTTATTTTGGGGACATCAAAGATTGATGGATCAGCATAACTGTAGTGTGGATTCAGCAAATAAGCTGTCAAATGCAATGGAGAATCAAGTCTTCCAGCCATCTTCCCAACAATGTCAATAACATCCTTGAAACGGGACTCAACATTGCCAAGGGCCTCTTTGATCTGTCTCTTTGCCTTCAATAGTTCTCCATATACGAAACCCATGGATGGCTTCACATCTCCATCAACCAAACGAAGAACTTTGAACAATGGCTCAAAAACAGCCAATGTCAACTTCACATCCTTCCAAAAATTTGGATTCAATATAGTTGCTGTAGCATTTTTTTCCTTCTGTGATTTCACATCCTTCAGTGAGTCCCACCTACTATGAACCATCATCTTTCTTAGCTGGTCCTTCTTCTCTTGTATGCTTTCCAAAGTCAGAAAGTTTGAAGCAAACCTAGTCACTCCTGGCCTTACTATCTCTCTCCCCTCAGTGAAGTATCTCATGCACTCTAGTGTTCTTGTGTGCCCATAGACAAATATGGTGAATGCCTTTGCTTGGTCAACCACCTTCTTGAACCGAGGAATGTTGCCAATTCCCTGGAGCATCAAGTTGATTGTGTGAGCTGCACAAGAGGTCCAAAAGATATGTGGTCTCTTCTCATGCAGAAGCTTCTTTGCTCCCATGTTGTTAGAAGCATTGTCAGTCACAACTTGCACCACATCATCCTCACCAATGTCCTCAATTGCTTTGTCTACTAGTTCAAAGATGACTTCACTTGTGTGTGACACATCTGACATCTCTTTTGAGGAAATAAAACTGGTTCCATCAGCACAATTAGTGCACAAATTCATTATGCTTCTCTTCTTCTTATCTGACCAAGCATCGGTCATAATAGAGCACCCATTCTTCATCTTCTCGGCTTCACGTTCTTGCAGCAAACTATTGGTTCTTGCATATTCTTCTTCTAGCAATCTCCCTCTCAGGTCAAACATAGTTGGCGGTTCAATTCCAGACCCAAATTGTCCAATTGCTTCACACATTTGCTTGAACTCATCGTTGTCACAAGCATTGAATGGTATTGCTGCCAATGTTACAAAGAAAGGAAATTAGTGCATTACTACAGCAATAGGTAGTAGCATAGCATCCAATGAAATCTGAAATAAAAAAAAAACAGCAAGGAAATTACCATGGTTATAGGCCCATCTTGCAATATATTTATGCACCTCATGTAATCTTTCTTTCCAAAGTTCCTTGTTCAGCTTTTGTTGAGTCAAAGATTCAGATTTGGTTGCTGTAGGATCAATAGCTTTTGTCCATTTGTCCATGGGGCCTAATTTGTGAAGCTTTGAACTTCCAACACAAGTGACTTCCTCTGAGGTTCCAACCCTAGATACATGAACTTCCTCTCTAAGTTCTATCTCACGAACAGTCTTCTCCTCCCTCTTCCTTTTTGCTTCATCTAGTGCTTTCTTGCACTTTTCTTGAGCCTCCTTTAACTTCTCTTTGGAGGTCTTCGTGCCCTGGCATTTCTTTGCATTCTTTCCTTCTTGGGCGATATGCTGCTTCAACCGATAAACCCCTCCAAACATGACCTTGTCACAGAGTATGCACTTCACCTGGTCCTTGTTGTTCGGATTAACAAGAACCCCAAACACCCATCCCACATCATCTGAGTTCCTTCTCAAGACATTTCCTCCTGCTGTTGCACTTCCAGAGTCAGGTTGACCCTCTGTTTCCGTCATCTGAACAATCAACAAATTACAAACATACACATGCAATCAAAGCAATCAGCCAATCAGTATATGCAATCAGATTTCAATTACAAAAATCAAAGCAATCAGTATGCCTGTAGGCTGTAGCAATCAACCAATCTGAGTTTCAGAACATGCAATCAGATTTCAGAACAAGCAATCAGATATAATGATATATACATGCAGTACTACAACAATTCACAGATTCATACTTCAGATTTCAGAAACAGAGGAGAGGAGAGCAGCAGGGAAATAGAGCAGAGCAGTTCAAGGGAGCAGAGCAGAGCAGGGGAGGACATACCTACGGCTTCGGGCGTCGGCCTTGGCGGCTGGGGCTTCGCCTGAGGGAGATGACCGCCGGGGAGGGTACTGGGCGGCGGGGAGTTGGCCGGCGGGGAGGCCCTTCGAGGCTTCGATGCGGGGAGGAGGACGAGCTGGGAGGAGACCGGGGAGGAGTGGAGGAGGACGAGGTCGGAACGGACTGGCGGGCGGGGAGGAGCGTCGGCGCCGGCGGAAGCTGCTTCCCGGCGGAGAGGAGCGTCGCCTGGCAGCGGAATAGCCTTGTACGCGGCTTCGGTACCCATACGCGGCCTTATCCGTCGCGCGCGCGCGGCAATTTCCCCCCGGCGCCAACCTTTCCCGCGCGCGCGCTCGCCGGCCGCCGCGTAAAATTTTGCGCGCGCTGCGGGCCGCCTCGAGTCGATTCCGCGCCGCCTAGGGCTTCTGGGCGCCGCCGAGTCGCGCGGAGGTGCCGTCTAGCGCCGCCTAGGCGCTCCCGTCGACTTGAGGGGCGACTACCCCCCTAGTCCAGGCGCCGGGCCGTAGCCTAGCGACTAGGCGTGACTAGGCGCGTCGTAGTCGTCGACTTTCAAAACTTGGCCTTCAGGCTAGGCTAGCTGGTCTATTTAGAATTTATTTAATGAACTACACATTGACTTCATTGCATTCTTGTTGAAATACGGAAAACATACCTGTGCTTGAACTGAGTTTGCAAATAGTGGCATTTATTTAAAAAAAACATAAGAGTGATAGTGAATCATTAGTTTTTAAAGTTTATGAAGTATGAAGTGCTGCTGATATTAAGAAGAACTTTGTGATTAAAGATCTATTAGATGGTCTCAATTGGGAGATCCCGTGCTTTAAAGTCTGGGAGTCCTGACAAAAGCAGAAACATAATTGAGCTTTGTTAGTATGGAGTAAGTATTGTTGTCTACAGATTATGATACCAGGCTTCTCGTTTATCTCTCTCCTTGTGATCGTCAAAGGCTATGGCTAGATTGAGGTGTAGTCACTTGAGATGCCATTTAAAGTTTGATGAAGGCACCCCCTTAACTTGGGCTGCTTTTCTTTTTTTGTACGTTTCGCTCAGCCTTCACAAATCGTCAGTAGAGTTCTGGAGTTTATAAGGTCCTTATTCCTTAAGGCTCTCTGCTAACTTTCAGGATAACAAGCTTTTAGAGTTGTTTGCTTCATGTTGTAGTTGGTACTTGGTATTCTATTTTAACCATCCAAAATATCAATGTGAAGTATATACTAGTGACCCAAATAAAAATGTTACTATGTTGCTGAAGAATTGTGGTATGATTCCTGATTTTAGTATTTGACAATTGTTGTTTGCATATCTCAGTGGCTTTTCTAGGTGAAGTAATGTTTTTCTTCATGTGATATGTTATTTGTTTGCCAAATGCAGATAACTTTTAAGTTACATACCTTACTGTTCTGGTTTTAATTGATTGTGATATATGTTGACATAGGTTAGTGCCTCTTATGAGCAGGCTCTGATGGATGCCCGAAAGCAGATTGAACGAGAGATGGAACGATTTAAAGTTTGTGAGAAGGAAACAAAAACTAAGGCCTTCTCAAAAGAAGGGTTAGGTCAGCAACCAAAAACAGTAAGTACTTGGACTTCTTTGTTTGTGCTATCATACTTTCTTAGCTTCATGTACATGTTTCGAGTTGTTTATATGACATCCTCGTCCTAAGAATGAGGATACTGTTTCAAAATTATTTTGTGCTATTTTTTTTGTAGCCTTGTAAGAGTATGTTTCTTAAATCTTGTACGATCTGGCACATTTCTTCCTGGAGTAGTTAAACTTGGTTAGGATAAAAGAATTGAGTATGATCTTAGTATTCAATGTTGGCATTGAGATTCAATCGTTGACTGATGCAATTTAGACTTCCATGAATTAAATACCAATAACTCAGGGCAGTCTAGTGTAGTACTATTTATCTTGAGTTGCTGTGGACCTCATTATCTTGCAACTTCTGTTTCATGACTAATAATTAGTTCTTATTTTGTGCAGGATCCCAAAGAAAAGGCCAAAGCTGAAACAAGAGACTGGCTTAATAATGTGGTATGTTGGAATCCTGAATTGCTACTCTCGTGCTCTTATGCTTTCATATCTGTTGTTCTGTATACTAACTGAACCACATAGGTAAATCGCAACATATGTATGCTATTTTGTTTGAGAATACCTTGGGTCTTTAATTCATTTCTGAGGACATGGTTTTTGTCCCTTTGGCCTCATCTCAATTCGATTTCCAATATATTATTTGCAGATCAATGTAGAATAGAATCATCTTGTGATGATACAATTCAGAATGGTTGCAAGTTGTAACTAGTTTCTTTGATCTTTGATCCAATTGCTTTGAAACTATCACATGAATGTTTAGGGCGTGTTTGTATGATAGATTCAGTTCTGTTTCTATCTAGAATTGACAGAACCCATGCCAAATCAACGTAGCTGGAAATGTTTCCATGAGAATCAGAGATAAATGTTTTGGTGTTTTGACCTACAAGAGGGAAATGACATCTTAGGTGTTTCGCCTAATCGCCGGGTTCTGATTCGATTCCAGCCAGCTAACCAACTGCTTCCACGAAATGATTTTTATTCACCAAAGAAATGTTTCTAGAGAGAATCTGGATCCGAAATGTTTCTATGAGAATCTGGAACCGTACTGAATGGGCCGTTATATGCTATGTTGTTCACTTGTTTTTGATTACTGAATACCTTACCTTGAGTTCTGTCCCTTCTGACACACGTCGATTCTCTTGTTGTGATGGTACACAATCCAGAATTGGTGTAACTAGTTTCTTTGATCTGATTGCTCTGAAAATATCTCTTTGGTGTTTATATGGTTCTTCTAATTTTACTACTTTGTGGTTTTGTGATTACTGATGGCTCCTGCTATGACTATTATTTGCTTTATTGTTGTAAGTGCTCACAATTATCTCTAATGTACCTCTTGGACCATGTTATTTTTTACAGGTTTGTGATTTGGAAAGCCAGATTGATAACTTTGAAGCAGAGATTGAAGGGCTTTCAATTAAAAAGGGAAAGCAAAGACCGCCTCGACTGGTAAGAAAAGCTGTATTTATTCCATACTAATCCTATTTTTACTGTTTATTTATGGAACTTATTTTTCTATAATTTGTACTGTATAAGAAGTGATTTTGCATGATTAGGTACATTTAGAGAAGTCTATTACGAGACATAAAGCTCATATAAAGAAATTGGAGTCAATCTTGAGACTTTTGGATAATGATGAGTTGAGTCCTGAGCAAGTCAATGATGTTAAAGATTTCCTTGATGACTATGTTGAACGTAATCAGGTATGTCTGCCTTCATAGTTGACTCATACTCTCTCCATTCCCAAATTATAGGTCGTCCAAAATGACCTCTAATTTGGGACGGAGGGAGTGATATCCTTTTTTGTAATGTTGAATGCTAATTGTGAATTGTGATAACGTACAGGCAAATGATCGACCTTTTATTTGTTATGTTTTGTTTTCTTCGTTCATGTTTAGGAAGACTTTGATGAATTCAGTGATGTTGAGGACCTCTATAGCACATTGCCTATGGAGAAGGTTGAAGCACTTGAAGACATGGTTTCACTTGCTCCTTCTAGTCTTGTGAAGGTAAGCTATAAATGCTGGCTAATATGTTTTTATTCTTATGACTGTGAAGACAACTAGCAGAAAATCAACAGTGTTACAGTGGCCTGGTGTGGGAGTTGGAGTCTGACAGGGGTGCAGGTGTAAGATTGCAAGATCAGAAAATAAATATCAGGGGATTTGTTTGCATATATATTTTTGATTGTACTCCCTCCATTCCAAATTATAAGTCATCCTGGCTTTTCTAGATTAGACAGCATAAATCTAGGTGCATGGCAAAAGCTTTGTCTATAAAAGCCATAAAAACATATAATTTGGAGTGAAGGGAGTATGTTAGTTATTTACGATAGATAAATAATCCTTGTGTCAGTCTTTTGCATAGCTATTAGAGTCATATAATAGGTCTGGTCAGCTGAAAATTAACAGTTTTTATATGGCTGCTACAAACATCGTTATCAATAGCAGAGGTCTTTTTTTATGTACATTTAGTCTTTTTTTTTTTGGTTTAGGCAGTTCCTCCGCCTTATGTATTTACATTTTGTTTTGCCCCCCCCCCCCCCCCCCCCCCTCTCCCATGTAGTTATATATTTTCAGCCTTGTTTCATAATTGGCAGGGTGTTGTTTCTGTTTCGACCACTCCAGTTTTGAGCACAAAGAGTTCAGTTGCAACTTCACCTACTCAGGTTCATGCTGTTATTATTTATTTTGATGGTTTGTGGTACAGATGAAATGTAAGATAATATTTTTATATTAATATGCATTTGATTTCTCATATTTGATAAATAAAATGCCAGCTTTGCTTCTGTAAATTTGAAAGTGCTAGTACTGAATCTGTTGATATGTGTCCATTCCCATCAGTGTCACCACTTGAATTTCTGTTGGTTTTGCTACAATATTGGTGCAATAAGAACATATCCAATAACAAATTAGAGAATTGTGTTCTCAGGTCAATCCTCATGTCATTTCGATTATTAACTGTCTGTTGTCTTACCAACTGTTTCATCTTTTTTTTTTCAGCCTACAGTATCAACAACTCCTTCACAAAGTACATCACAAGATCAAACAGAGGAGACAGCTTCACAAGAAAACAATCCTGAATCTGCGCCACAAACACCACCTCCAAAAGGTGGAAATCCTGGACCTTCAGTACCAGCTGTGCCCATTGCTGTCAGTACTGGTAGTGCAGCTGTTTCTGTACCTGCAGAAACAATTAATTCCCCTGTGCGACCAACTGTTCCCACCACAGCGGCTGCAATACTTTCTTCTGCTATTCCACGAAGTGCTCCTGAGAATACGCCTGCTGTTACCTCAATTCCTGCAAACTTATCTACCACCTTGAAGGATGATGAAAGCATGAGTTTTCCTCCACGACGACCATCTCCTGCTATTACTGAAATTGGAATTGGCAGGGGCATAGCTCGAGGAATAACTAGTAGTCAGGCATTAGGTACAGCTCCCATAACTATTGGTCCAGTCCCAGGAAATGGATCGGTTAGTGCACTTCCTGCAATAAATGACTTGTCCAAAAGAAATATATTGAACACTGACGAGAAGATTAACAGTGGTGGTCTTTCTCAGCAGTTGGTTACTCCTCTTGGCAGTAAAGTTCAACCCCAGCTGGTTCCCAGGACTAATGATGCAATTAGCTCTGATTCTGCTAACCCAAATGAAAACCCTATTCTTGGTGGAAGTGTATTTTCTCCTCCAGTTGTTTCTGGGGTTCAATGGAGACCTCAAGCTGCTGCTACATTTCAAAATCAAAGTGAAACTGTATGTACCTCTTCTGTTAATTTTATTTTTATTATATACTCCCTCCGTTCTAAATTATAAGACATTTTGGCTTTTCTAGATACATTTCTTTTACTATGTATCTAGACATAGTGTATATCTAAGTGCATAGCAAAAGTAATGTATCTACAAAAGCTAAAACGTCTTATAATTTGGAATGCAGGGAGTAGTCCAATTGCCCTTGGTCACCTGATCAGATTTCTTAATAGCAACTGGTCCATCCAGCCAACTTTAAGTGATGTTCTGGAATATTTCTCCTTCATTTTAAATTATAGGGTGTATTAGGAGGAATGGGAGCAAGAACTAATGGTGTGAAATCAAGCTACCCCTATTCAAGTATAATACTGGAGACATAAGAGAGAATAGTTAATGAGTGCATGCAGGTTTTTGTGATAAATGGAAGCAATCATGCTAAAACATCAATAAATCTCATGTACACCTTAATATTTATCCAATATAAAAAGAGAGGACAGTATCAATTTAGTTTTCAAGTCAATTTTGTCCAAAATATCAACCATTTTTTACTGGAGAGAGTTGTTCAAAGGTTATTCTGAGTTCGTTCTTGGTTTTGTTTGTGAAATGTTAATGTTTTTTCCTGTTCAATGCCTCTGTATGCATCCAAATAACTGATGCTTTTGTACTGAACCTGTTCAATGCCTCTGTTTGTATGCATCCAAATAACTGATGCTTTTGTACTGAAAGAACTTTTTATTTTGAACTTTGATTTGATAATTCCTCATTAGGCTCACAAATACTTGTTTGCCTATATGACATTTTCTCTCTCTGTATTTCCAGAGTCAATTTCGTGGAAGGCCTGAGATTTCTGCTGATCACAGGGAGAAGTACATACAAAGACTGCAGCAAGTACAGCAGCAAGGTGGCAGCCTTCTGAATGTTTCTCATATAACTGGCATAAATCAGAAGCAATTTCCAACACAGCAGCCAAATCCCCTTCTACAACAGGTTCTACTGCTGCTACTACGATATTAAAATTTGCATCAAATACAACTTGGCTGAGCACATCCATATTCTACTTCTCTGTTTTGTTTCTTTGATGTTTATTCTGTCACTGTTGTACCTTTTAGCCTTCTATATCTTAAGGCCCCATTTGGAATGGAGGACAAATGAAGGAATTTTGAAGGATTGAATTTCTATAGGATTTTTTTCTATAAGAACCTCTGGAACAAAGGATTGAATCCTACAAATTCCTTTGAAATTCCTATGGAATGAACTATCGTATACAACTTTTGGAGGAAAATATGCATGAGGTCCAACCTCTTGTTTTTGTTTTCCTTTGTGCCTTAGGATTCCTGTGTTATTCCTGTGTACCGTTCAAATGCTTCATTCATAACTTTCCTGTATTCTAGTTTCCAATAGGATTTCAATTGCATGGCCATTTCAATCCTGTGTTTTTCCTATTCCTATATTTTGAGAATCCTGCATTCTAAGAATGTAATGGGCAACCAACTGGGCTCCTTAAGCTGGTTCGGCACTGTAGACCCCTCCTTTAAGGTTAGGGTTAGTTAGAGATAAGATTATGTTTTTTTGTAGTAGATTAGATCTATATTCCTTAGGACACCAGGAAAACTCTCTATAAATGGAGAGTTGTATCAAGCAAAGGCAAGCAAGAAATCAATCTTGTTCCCTCTTTTGTTGTGACACTTGAACCCCTTATTAGGTGCTATCGGCCAATCATCGTAACACTTCTATTTATGTACCAAATCAACTACAAAAGGTATTGGAATGTTTTAGAGATAATCCTCAATGTGATTTCCCACCTTATAAATTTTGAAGCACCATTGAGGCCCTAAACTATATAAAAAAATGAAGTTCTGTGAGGGCTAACCTTTTATATTTATCTTTTTGAAAGAGTAAATTTCACAAAATTACACTAACATTGACACATTGTAAAAACCATCGTAAAACTACACTTTTACAAAATTATTTCATAGAACTAAAATTTTCTGGACTTCTGCATCTCATAACTACTCCCTCCGTTCCAAATTATAAGACGTTTTGGCTTTTCTAGATCAATATCTTTTTGCTATGCACTTAGATATACACTGTGTCTAGATGCATAGTAAAAGAAATGTACCTAGAAAAGCCCAAACATCTTATAATTTGGAACGGTGGGAGTACTGTTTGTTTCATGAGACTACACTCCCGTTGTCATTTCATGTTGCAGAACTTTTCTCCTAGCAATTTTTATAACGAACTACACAATTTTTTAATCATTCTATATTGCAAACTCCACTTAAAGTGTAGGTTTGTGAAATAGGATGATAATATAAGTATAGTTTTGGATATAAATTCTTTAAAAGGTATAATTTGATATAAAATGACTATGAAAGTAGTTTAGATACAACAACAACATAGCCTTTCAGTCCCAAGCAAGTTGGGGTAGGCTAGAATTGAAACGCACCAAGAGCCCAAGTCACGGTTCAGGCACTTCAATAGCTGCTTTCCAAGCACTCCTATTCAAACATAGATCTCTAGGTATATCCCAAGCTTTCAAATCTCTTTTTATTGCCTCCCCCATGTCAATTTCGGTCTTCCTCTACCTCTCCTCATATTATTAGCTTGGCTTATGACTCCACAATGCACTGGTGCCTCTGGAGGTCTTCTTTGGACTGGCCAAACCACCTCAACCGATGTTGGACAAGCTTTTCTTCAATTGGTGCTACCTCTAGGCGATCACGTATTGTGACCGTAAATCCATCGCAACATACGCATTTCTACAACACTCAGTTGTTGAACATGTCGAATCTTTGTAGGCCAACATTCTGCTCCATACAACATAGCCGGTCTAATCGCTGTTCTATAGAACTTGCTTTTTAGCTTTTGTGGTACCCTCTTGTCACAGAAGCTTGTCGCTACTTGATCCACCCTGCTTTGATTCTATGGCTAATGTCCGCATCAATATCTTTATCCCTCTGTAGCATCGATCCCAGATACCGAAAGGTATCCTTCTTAGGCACTACTTGACCTTCCAAACTCACATCTCCCTCCTCCTATACAACTTCGCCAAAGTCGCATCTCATGTATTCGGTTTTAGTTCTGCGCAATCTAAAACCTTTAGACTCAAGGGTCTGTCGCCATAACTCTAGTTTCCTATTTACTCCCGCCTGACTTTCGTCCACTAACACTACATTATCAGCGAACAACATACACCAAGGGATATCCCCTTGTATGTTCCCGGTAACCTCATCTATTACCAAGGCAAAGAGATACGGGCTTAAGGCTGACCCTTGATGAAGTCCAATTTTAATCGGGAAGTAATCTTTATTACCATCGTTTGTTCGAACACTAGTCACAACATTGTTGGACATGTCCTTCATGAGGGTCACTTACTTTGATGGGACTTTATGTTTGTACAAAGACCACCACATAACATTTCTTGGTATCTTGTCATAAGCCTTCTCCAAGTCAATGAAAACTAAGTGGAGGTCCTTCTGCTCTCTAAACCGCTCTATAACCTGTCTTATTAAGAAGATTGTTTCTGTGGTTGACCTTCCGGGCATGAAACCAAATTGGTTTGTTGATATCTGCGTCGTTCCTCGCATGCGCTGCTCGATGATTCTCTCCCATAACTTCATAGTGTGGCTCATCAACTTAATTCTCCGATAATTAGTACAACTTTGGATATCTCCCTTATTCTTGTAGATTGGTACCAATATGCTTATTCTCCACTCAGGCATCTTGTTCGATCGAAAGATATTGTTGAACATCTTGGTTAGCCATACTATAGCTATATCCCCGAGACATCTCCACATCTTGATTGGGATACCATCAGGGCCCATCCCCTCTTGAATCCCCGCACAAAGCGCCTGTTAGTGTCATCAAACGAGTCGTCCAGCTGAACGGTGGTGTTCTCGTTCTCACCATTGAACAATTTATCAAAATACTCTTGCCATCTATGTCTGATCTCATCCTCATTCGCCATGAGCTGCTCCCTCTCATCCTTTATACACTTGACTTGGTTGAAGTCCCTTGTCTTCCTATCGCGAGCCCTAGCCATCCTATAAATGTCCTTTTCTCCTTCCTTCGTACTCAAACGTCGGTAAAGGTCCTCATAGGCCCGCCCCTTTGCCTCACTCACCGCTCGTTTTGCAGTCTTCTTTGCCACCTTGTACTTCTCTATGTTGTTTGCACACCTGTCATGATACAAGCGCTTATAGCACTCCTTCTTTTCCTTAATAGCCTTTTGCACATCTTCATTCCACCACCAAGTGTCTTTCGAGTCGCATCCGCTCCCTTTGGTCACTCCAAGCACCTCTGAAGCAACCTTCCGAACGCATGTTGCCATCTTCTCCCACATGCTATTTGCATCGTCTTCATCATTCCATGGGCCCTCTTCAGTGACCTTTTCCTTAAAGACCTGTGATGCCTCCCCTTCTAATTTCCACCGCTTCGTTCTAGCAACCCTAGCTTGTTTGTTCCCACGAGCTTGCACCAGAAAGCGGAAGTCAGCCACCACCAGCTTGTGTTGAGCGACCACACATTCTCCAGGTATCACCTTACAGTCCACGCATGTTCGTTTATCCCTCCTTCTTGTAAGGACAAAGTCGATTTGACTAGAGTACTGGCCGCTACTAAAGGTTACTAAATGAGACTCTCTTACGGAAGAAAGTGATAGCTATCATCAGATTAAAAGCTATGGCGAAGTCTAAGACTTCCTCTCCCTCCTGGTTCCTACTACCATATCCGAAACCCCCATGAACCACCTCGAAATCTGCACTTGATGTACCTACATGACCATTAAGATCACCTCCTATAAAGAGCTTCTCGCTACTAGGGACAGCTCTAACCAAGCGATGTAAATGTGTATGTGGTAGTTTTCAGCTTTTTTCCATTGTAGAATAATTTTGTAAAAAATACTCGTTTTTTCCGCCAAATGTCTTTATTTCTTTTTCTTGCTTCTTCTTATAGCCTGTTTTTTCACACTGATCAGTTTCTTTGTGCAGTTCAATTCACAGAGTTCCTCTATATCTTCCCAAGTGAATCTTGGGCTTGGAGTTCAAGGATCAGGTATTACCTCATCTACAACGTCAAAATTCATAAGCGCCCAGTTCTGCAGAAGAACACCGGATTATTTTTTACTTCAGTTGGGCAAAGAAAATGCAATGTTTGAAGTATTTTCTCATTTGTAAGTTTGTCGTGCATTGAGAATTTACCCATCTGTGCAGATGCTGGGCATATAAAAAGTGAAGAACAACAAATTTTGGCTGAAGATGTTGGTGTGGAATCTTCCGCAACAACGGGAGCAAATAAACAAACAAGTGAAGATGACACAAAGATTCCATATTCGGTATATCAAGCTTTTGCACATGTCCTCGAACCTTCCTTCTTCTTTTTTTGTTGGCAAATGTCTGATCATGAAATCAGTTTTGGCTGTGTTCACTTTGTTTCTTCCAACTGCATCAGATGTTCGAGTTTAACTAAATTAGAAAACTAATATGGAAAGCTGAAGTTACCAAGTAGTTATAAAATCAGTTCAGTTGTTTGTTAGGAATTCTACTCGAACTTCTTTTGAAAGTTGGGTGGGTGGGTGGGTGGGGTGTAATTACAGTTAGATTTTGCAACGGCTTGACTTATCCTTAAAATCGGCAAAAGCTTTTCGGTACAGTCAATAATGCTTATGAATGTGTATATTATTCAAAGCGAAATGTCTGAGGAACTATAAAGACATAGTCCATCAAGGAACATGCTCATGGGGTTTTTCTTGAAAGATGTATACAAAATATTTGTAATTTCAGGATTTTGTTTGCCACTGAAATTTGGAAAAACATGATATATATTTATACAGATGTTATGGTCCTTGCAAAACCATCAGTGGAAAGTTGGTGAAGTATTGATGTCCCAGAAAACTAATGTGTGGTTGCTAACATGTTGTTGCATTAGTTTGCCTTTTGCATATCTGTCTTGCTCTACAAGGTCTCAAGCTTTTTATTCTTAATTATCATTGAACTATATGATGGCTGTTATCCATATGGTCCAAACAAACTGCTTGGACTCACCGTCCCATACTCTTTTAAGTGAAAAGTCCAACCGATCTGAACATAGTAAATATCTTTCTGTCCTTGAGACACATGGAATTTATCCTGCTTTTCTCTGTGCTTAGCTTCCTGTTACATCTCAGACTATTTTCTGGTTTGGCTTCACAGAATCCTTCAGCACCTGCAGCAGAAAGCACTCAGCTGCCTAGGGATACTGATCTATCACCTGGGCAGCCTTTGCAACCTGGAATGTCATCATCTGGTGTTGGTGTTATCGGCCGAAGAAGTGTATCTGACCTTGGTGCAATCGGAGATAACCTTACCGGAACTTCTGCTAGTTCAGGTCATGATCAGCTTTATAATATGCAAATGCTCGAAGCTGCATTCCACAGGCTTCCACAGCCCAAGGACTCCGAGCGTGCTAAAACTTACATTCCGGTATGGGTTTTTGAAGGACATGGGTACCTGCTACAAAATTTCTAGTGCATTGTTCTTACTTTCTTACCCACTCATTTTCAGCGGCACCCTGCAGTTACCCCTGCTAGTTACCCCCAAATTCAGGCACCAATTGTATCACATCCTACCTTTTGGGAAAGAATTGGTAGTGACACATTAGCTACTGACATGCTGTTCTTTGCGTTCTACTACCAACAGGTCAATTTTCCTTACTCTTTCCAAATTATATTTGTTTCCTGCCACTACCAGCGAATTTTCATCAGTTCTTAGTTTTTACTCCTAATAATGTTCTTCTGTTGCAGAACACATACCAACAATACTTGGCTGCTAGAGAACTGAAGAAGCAATCATGGAGATTTCACCGGAGGTACAATACCTGGTTCCAGCGGCATGTGGAGCCACAGGTCACGACTGATGAGTTTGAGCGGGGATCATATGTATACTTTGATTTCCATGTCACCGAGGATGGCTCAGGATGGTATGTGGGCCTTGCCTTCGAGCAATGTTACTGTAATGCATTCTGTTTTTACTTTTTTGTCCTGTTCTTTTGTGCATCGTGGGGTGGTGGTACACTCTTGTGCTGGTGATAGCTAACCTGTTGCTAACACTGCTTGCAGGTGCCAAAGAATCAAGAATGACTTCACATTTGAGTACAACTTCCTGGAGGATGAGCTATCAGTACAAACAAACTAGAGTGCCATTGCAGTAGGTCTAATCAAACCATTGTGTCCAATGTGAATTTTGTAGTTTTCATAAGGTGACTGACTGTAATATTCTGGACTCTTGAAAAATTCTCCAGCTGTAAACTAATAATGGGGTGAAGTTGGAGTTGCCCTGTGCATTTCTTGTAGGTTCTGATGCACCGAACATGCTGAAATTAGAATCGTGTTATGCCGGCCTATCAAACTGTTTGGCTCAGTTGGACATGCAGATCAAACTGTTTTTTCAGTGCACCCATTACACTGTCTGATCTGCATGCATGATAGTGTAATGGGTGCCTGAAAAAAAAGAGTGGTTTCGTTCCGTCTCATATACGAGACACTACGACCCTCTCATCATCACCGGAAAATGATGTCACAAATTGGCGGCAAAATGTGTGTTCATCGCAACTCTTGCTATACAGTACATTTCGATAAGCCAAAGTAGAACATGCAGGTAGAACAATGGGTCTTTTCGATAAGCCAAAGTACTACTCCTTTCGTCCTAGAATATTTGTCGTTTTCGGTGTTCGTGCCACGATTTTGACTCAATTTGTATAAAATATGTGCAACATTTGTGTCTCTAAATAAATTTGTTAAAAAACTAGATTCAAATATCTTTCCAATGATGTTAATTATGTACCATAAATAATAATATTTTTAATATATATTTTGTTAAAGTTGTTTCTCGGAAAGCGAGAATGACAGATATTCTGGGACGGGAGTAAACCTAATATTCGGTCTATCGAGGAGACAGTAATTCGAACATCTAGACTGTTTTTTTCGCGACAGTGCCGAGGCAGAAACGGTCTGGTTCACTTTACAAGTTCAGATTAGTAATCACATGATTACCAAACCGAATCCTGGCTTGACAACAAATTAGTGATATTACACAAAACTATTAGCGACTAGCTACATAGCGCAGCCCATTACAACGCGTGTATTAAAGATAACCTATAGCACATCCTGCCGGCATGCATCCCCTGGTGTGGGTTTCAGTGCATCTTGAGGCCCGGATCAATCCAGACATGACGACCGCATTAACTATATATTTGGGATTTTGAGCTCCGTGCTAATTTTGATTTTGTTACAAATGCTGTTGCAGTACTTGCGAGCCGTTGAGAAAGATTGAGATAGATGCATCACGTATGCATGTTGTGTTGTCGATCGTCTATCACGTACGGCGCATGCGTTCACTGTTGAGGCCGTACGTACGGCCCTTGCATATACTGGGAAACAGTACTGTAATGCAGACACAAAGTCATGGGCTTAATTAGCCTGCAAATATCATTTGAGTTAGTCCTAGTAGCAGTATATATCTATAAAGGACGACTAGAACCATGTGCACACAAGGAACAAATTAACGGCATGCACGCACAGCCTGCAAATCTGAGTGATCATATCATATCGACCGTCGAAGCAGTGGTTTACGAGGCGAGCATGCAAGAGCTGTTAAGTTGCAGGCCGCGGTACATGAACCGGGAGAGTGTTGTGTTTCAGTGCTCGCGTGTACGTACGTGTGAGAGTGTTGTTTACGTTACGCCAGCGCGTCATCATGCATGCATGCATACAGCGCGACAGCTTGCGTGCGGGCGGGCGTGCGTCTCCGACACTCTCTAGAGTCTCCACGGCTAGCTGCTAGCCTTTTTACTTGCTCTGATGACCCTGATCCACGTCAAAATAACGATCGTCACGTACGGGCACGCACGGCACTGATCCACTGTTTTAGCAGCTCGCACAGGTCAATGGTGCCATGAAAGGGTCCAAATTAAGAATAAACCTGATTAAGGCGCTGGGCTGTATATATAGATATAGCTAGGGCATGAGGCCATGACCATGAGCACAATTAATTCCTCTGCACTACTGCAGCTTGAGCTCACCGTTTCCCATTAAGTAAGAAACATAAGGTCGTCTCGCATGTCTGCTTCGTCTCGCCTTGTACTGTGCCATGCCATCGTTCCATGCTGACTGCATTGAACAAGGTTCCTCGTACGTACGGTCGTACTCGTACGTACTACGTATAGTATGGTGGTCACGGGTAACTGCACACAGCACACTGACTTCATTCGCATAGCGTCGCGGAGTGACTTCATTCGCCAAACGAGTACTCCGTAGTAAATAAAACATATCAGAATCGTTTTCCTATTTACGCCGGCAATTGAGAGAGAGAGAGAGAGAGAGAGAGAGAGAGAGAGAGCTCGCACCCGTCGCCGGAGACGATATGAAACTCTGAACACTCAGCTCGAACGTTAGTTGCGAGCAGCGCGCGACACGGCCCTCGCGCCCGTACGGCCGAGGGAGTGGGACCGTGCTAATAACGTTGCAAAGGTGGAGCACCGCTGCAGTGGGCAGTGGCAGTGGTAGCTAGCCGCCACCGACCACACTGCGAGCTTTGCCGGCCGCGGCCGGTGAAACGGGCGGGGTGGATGGAGGCTGTGCGCGCGCCGCGAATGAATTTTATTTTATTATTACTCCGCCGAGAGAGTATTATTGACACCTCCGCGTATAGTGTACGTAGCAATGCAGCAATGCGACCGTTTGGTGATCGGCGGCCACGCACGCTCTCGCGCTGTTAAGGGACAGGCACCGCACCCTGCGCGTAAGTGGCTCCATAGACCATAGTCCATGCATGGCATCTATCGTGCACTAGAGGCTGTCTCACGCTTTCACCGCAAAGCTACTGCGCGCTCGCTCTACTTGGACAAACCTTGCCTAGTTGCCATGCTAGGCGCGTTTTCACACCGATCGATCGCCTAGTTGTGGCCGCCTGCTGTTCATCTTTAGGGGCTGTTCGGTTGCCAGATAATGCATCCTGGAACAATTCCAACCAGGAATGTTATGTTAATTTAAACTATCTTTGACCATCTGAAATGATTCCTGGTGGAATCAAGGCCAAACGAATGAGCCCTTAATTTTTTTCATTTCCGTTCCATTTTTTATGCTTTCAGATCCGGATGTTAGTTCAGCTGAACGGGTTTTAGATGGACCTAATAATGACCCTGACAAACTAAACTTTTCGTCATGATCGACTCCCAATTTTTCGTGGGAAGTACTTATAAACAAATTACAATAAACAAATATGGAGTTAACCAATCAAAAGCATCTCTAAATATATTATTTAGAGTAGACATATTCATATTCCTACAAACTTGCTAAATATACAATTCTCCAACCGCTCATAGACACAAACTAGCAGTGACGTACTGCCACTGTCGATTCTAAACTGGCGGTGATAATACCAATGATGATATGTGTTGACGCAAAAACGTTGACACACAGCAAGCCGGAAGGATCGGATGAGCTCGAAGATCCACTTGGCTTCAACGCAGGGTTAACCGATCCTGCGAATTCCTCCCGAAGCGTGTCAGTCCATTTGACCTGCAATTGACAAGGAGAGAAAGTTTATCAGTAATTTAAGATGGAACATGCCAATCTTTGCTCAGATAATTCTAAGTGTGCCGCTTCGAGAGCAGCCAGACGACAAAATCGACTAAATAGCCGATACGCACATAAATCGGCTGTTACGGACAATAAAGCTTATGGATAGCGATTGATTTTATGTTGATAAATACAATGCCCGCAGATGTAAATAAGATCATCAGCTAGGTGGATATTACCGGTGTGAATCATTGAGCCGATGAATCTAATCAAGAAAGGATATAACATGTGAACCAATCGACTGTCTAATACAAATGGACCTACAAACGCTCTGAATCTAATATGTTACCATCAACAGTGAGGTTCGACCGGATCGATGACAGCTACGATGATAATATCAAACTAAAACCGAAGAATCCGTAAAACCATCTATACTTCGACAGGCTTTCCGAAAGACATGCTATACGTGAAGGCTCAAGCGAATCGACTGAAATAGCCGATTCAGGTGAAAAGGGACTACAGCGTGTGAACAATCGACTATTTCACATGCACAAACACATGGACTCATCAGACTTAATCTACTATCTCTAACAGTGGGGTTCGACCGAATCGATGCAGTCGTGATAAAGACAACAAATCAAACCCTTAAAGTACACAGATTTATTCACGCTTAACAAAATCATGGACGCACACTGTAGACGTTAAAGCATAGGCGATCTGCTATTTAGCCGATGCAGACATAGCAAATAATTAAGATCACGCCTAATCAAGAACAAATCTACTAACTAGCATCCTTCGATCTACAGTGCCATCAGTGGGGATCGACCGGATCGTTGCAGCCATAATAGCGAGCTATAGACCAGATTTAACCAGCCAGCAAACATCTTCAAGATTATACGTGCCTTAACCACAAACTATGCACGACCAAGATCGAAGTAGAACAGCCGATAAAACGTAACCCGCCGTTCATTGTAAGAGATATCGTGTTGTAACGAAGCAAACGACGGACTAAAAGGATATGAGGCTGATCTAGACCGATCTCGATCGGGCAAATTGATGTTGCTAAAAATCAATAACAATAAAAACATCAGTAAGATCGGTAACTTAATGAATCTACCCGAAGAACGCCACCCTTAGGTAGAGCCGATAACTTGACCTTAATCTAATTCGAGCAGCGGAGGTTGACCAGATCGATGTAGCTGTACTTGAACTAGATAAGAGTCGATAACTAGCTTATACTAGAGTTCGCAGTGGAGGTTGAACTTAACCGATGCAGCCGTACAAACAGAAGTATAAGCCATGATGATACTTATAGACAAGCCAGAGGTCGGCCGGACCGAAGCAGCCCTGCTTGTTGAAGAACTCACCGGAATCTACTCTACTCCCACTCCTAAGGGTTGGCACGGAGCCAAAAAAAGTAAATTGTATTTGATTGATTGGATGTCATTTTTACAATAGCCGGGGTCTAATATTTATACCCGAAACCTAAGCATGAATCCTTCTTAAGTATGACTCATTATAATTTTTAGCATAGGATAAAACATTCCTAATTTAAGATAACTTAGACCCTAATCTTTCCCTTTTTGTAGAGTCCGACATGTTTTACCCGATGCTAACCGTAGCTTTTTATCGTTATCTGTTGGCGTCATCTGAAGAGAGCCGATTCCAGTGCTGCATTTGAATCAGCTGATATCGACCCTTATGCAATCGATTCCTTGATGACATAATCTTAGAAGCTTTGAGTTCCTGCATTCTTCTTCCTAAATTTTAGTGTAAACACATGCCCCCCCAATTTTAGGATAAAAGTAATTTTATTCCAAAATTATCATGCATATACCTCCGATAGGTCCGTAGTCACGGGTAGAGAATCTTGATTTGGGGTCTACTATTTGTCACCGTCTTTGCCAGCTTATGAGCCCATGCTTCAAAGCTTTACGAGAGCATCATTGCTTCACGGGCGCTTAGATCCATCTTTTGAGGCCAACTATAAATATCTATTCAACTCTGGCAAGAGCAACTCAACAACTTCGGTTATGTTTCTCTTCTGTTTGCTTCCTCGGGTGCCCCTGGCTTCGCCAGACCCTCCATGGTCTAATTCCTTGCTATGAGGATATTGAGTGGTTAGAAGAATTCTTGTGCATAGGGTGATTGTGTCGCTCCTTTTAGCGCCTTATCGAGCAAGAGGATCGGCTACTGCGGTTAGAAGAATTCTTGTGACATCACCTGAGTTTTCTCACCATGATCGTAGAGTTGTTCTAGTGTTTGCAAGGGCTAAAATGTGTGGACACCTTCCCCTTGTTCGCTTCATCAAATGCCCATCGGAAAAACCACAGACTTCTTTTCCACGGTTTCCCAGCCACCGATAAATGGGCATCTCTTAATAGGCGACTTTCTTTCCCATTATTTCCCAGTCACCGAGAAATCGGTTGGGTATACGGGCATCTTTTAAGCAGGCGGCCTTTCCTCTTCCCCTGATGCAATTTTATCAACGGGCCGATATGACTTGGTCCATGATGACCTTCGGCCTTATGGGGATCTGGACTCCCTTCAATCTAAAGAAGTCTTGGTGGGTTGATCGCCAGTTAATGTAAACCCTTCGTATCAATCCCATGATATTTTGTAATTATGGGAAGCAATAAGTCTAAATATGTTGTCTCTTTGTGATCCGTCCCTTGATTTTTCTAGAGTGTCGATCCATTTCCATATCTGACTTTAATTCCACAACCTCGGTGAAGCCTATCTTCTCATATCCCGATCTATATATATGGGCCACGACTGTGGATCGAAAAACAACCTGCTTCGTCTCAAGCCTTCCGTATCTTTGGTGTGATTCTACTTTCTCATAGTTTAAAAGGCATGGAGAACGGCAAGAGGCATGCTGAGGAGGCCTTCAACAGTTCTGTGTCATCACACCGGTGTCTTCGTCATCAAGAGAGTGCAACTCGGGATGCTCCCATCATCTCAGAGCATGGGGCCGACTCCGCTCAACATCTGAGGTCATCCTCATCAATAGTTCACCGCCAGCTCCCCTACTACTCGAGGAGGCAGATCGACAACGACGATCTGATTGCTTCCATCAATCGAACTAGCTAGAAGCTCACCGACTGCCTCTCCATCGTAGAATTGGCTCTGGCCATGGTTCAGCGTTGATCACCCTCCAAGGCTAACCATGAGGAGGAGAGGTTGGCCAAGGCTGAGGCCAGAATCATGGGTGAGATGCCTACCATAATTTTTATTTTCAAGATCTTAATCATCTCTTCCTCAAATCTTTTTAGATCTATCGGCCCAACTAGAAAGCCTTCGATGAGTTGCGGAGCATGCGGCAGGATTTGTCAATGCTAGGGGTGCCATGCAGGTGGTTCATTTGTATGACATCCTAAACCATGTCAGGAAGGTTGCTCTTCATGGTGTTCGTCATGGTGCTGCCATGGCATTGGCTACTGCGCAAGCTCGTTCTGGCCACGAGCTTTGACTTCTTCCTCATGGTTTTCCAGCCACTGAACACCCTGGGGATCATGAGCGCCTAGTTGAGGATTTCTTCGACGTTGCCAACTCCGTATCCCTTGCTACCTAGGCCAAGGACATAGTGAATAAAGTGTTCCCCGGCCTTTAGTTTATAATAGGAGAAGCTAGCAAACAATTTCTTTGTTTTAATTGGTTTCTTGCACTCATATTCCATGTACCAATCTGTGTTTGTTCTGGCTCTATAGGCGATACATATCATACCGGTTTTTACTTCTTTGGGTTTATTTTTTAACTAGAGGCGATACCCTTCTGGTATCGGCTATTAGTGCCGATGATCGAACAAATCAGTTGTCAAGCATTAATCCAAACATTAGGATAATATTTCTTTAGATATTTCCCATTGATTGCTCTGTCAAACCCTTCTCCTCCTCCTAGTGTTTCCAAAATATAAGCATTGTCAGGCGCACAATGTTTAATTCGATAAGGTCCTTCCCAATTAGGTGACCATTTGCCAAACTTATTGTCTTTTGACCCCATCAACAATTTCACTTTCCAGACTAAGTCTCCTTCAAAAAATTATTTGCTCTTGACCTTTTTATTGTAATACTTTGCAATCCTCAGTTTATTGGCTTCGATATTCTCAAGAGCACGTAGCCGATGGCAACTCAAGCCCTCTAAGTCGTCGATCATAAGATTCTTGTAGACTTCGGCCGATAAATCATTTTGTAATGTGACACGCCTCGATCTAGTTTGAATCTCCCAAGGAAGGATTGCATTATGACCACACATAAGTTTATATTGTGATGTTTTAATCGATCCATGATAGGCCATCCTATGTGCCCACAATGCCTCATTAAGCGTTGAATGCCACTTCCTTGGATGCTCTTCAATCTTCTTCTTGATCAGCTTAATCATAATCTAATTGGACGCCTCTGCCTGGCCATTAGCCTGAGCATAGTAAGGAAAAGAATTTAGCAACTTAATCCCCATACTGGCAGCAAAAATCTCTAAACTCTTCTGATGTGAACATTGTGCCTTGATTGGTAGTGATAGTTTGAGGAATCCTAAAATGATATACAATATGCTCCATGACAAAGTCAACCATGTTCTTTAAGGTTATTGTATTCAAAGGAATTGCCTCAACCCACTTAGTGAAGTAATTCGTTGCTACCAATATGAACTTATGTCCTTTACTTGAAGGCGGAAAAATCTAGCCAATTAGATCAATTCAACAACCTCGAAACGGCCATGGTTTGATTATTGGATTCATAGCCAATGCGGGTGATTTCTGAATATTACCAAAACATTGACAGTTCTAGCACCCCTTATAATATTCAAAACAGTCTTCTAGTATTATTGGCCAGAAATATCCAGTCCTACTAATAATCCATTTTATCTTATAAGCCGATTGATGAGCTCCACATATCCCTTCATATACTTCACCCATCAACACCTTAGCTTCTTCTTGATTTAAGCATTTAAGCAATACCCCATCGACTATTTTGTAATATAGTTGATCATCTAATAAAACATACTTAGTCGATTTATATCTTAGCTTCCTAGTAACCTTCTATAATGGATTCCTAAGGTAATCGGCTATTTAAACTCTCCAATCATTATTCTAGGTTTCACTATTTAAGACCTATTGAAACACTTGATAACCTGACACACTTTGAGCTAAACGATTAGCCTCTTGATTCTATGCTCTTGGAATATGTCGAAGAGAGACATGAGGAAATTCCTTGAGCAACCCTTGGCACTCATCATAATATCCCCTCAGAGTATCTTTTTTGCACTCATATAGGCCGATCAACTGATTAATAATTAACTGTGAATCTCCAAATACTTCAATTGCTTTAGCCTTTACTTCATGAAGAAGTTGAAGCCTCTTAAGAATAATTAATTGTGAATCTCCAAATACTTCAATTGCTTTAGCCTTTACTTCATGAAGAAGTTGAAGCCCCTTAAGAATAGCTTCATATTCTACCTGGTTGTTGGTAATCATTGGCTCAGTTGGAAAAGCAAACTCAAAACTTGCCCCCTAAGGCAAAATAATAATAATACCAATGCCACCACCTTGCTTGCATGATGACCCATCGAAGAACAACGCCCAAGCTAACGGCTCTATGTAGCTAACACTTGGCTTATGATGCTAGGTGACAAAATCGGCTATTACTTGCCCTTTGACTACTTTAACCGATTTGTATCTCAAGTCAAATTCTGACAACTCAAGAATCTACTTCCCCATTCTTTCATTTAATATTGGCATTGATAGCATGTGCTTGATCACATCAGCCTTGGAAACGACTGTACACTCAGCCGATAACAAGTAATGTCGCAACTTAGTGTAAGAGAAATATAAGTACAAGCATAACTTCTTGATGGGAGAATATCTTGTTTCTGGATCCAAAAGTCTTCTACTTAGATAGAAAATAACTCGTTTTTTTCTTTCAAACTCTTGCATCAAGGCCGATCCAATTATTTGGTCATCGGCCGATATGTACAACTTAAAAGGCTTACCTTGCTGAGGAGGGACCAACACAGGTAGACATTTTATATATTCTTTTATCTCCTCAACGCCTTTTGTTGTACGTCACCCCACTTAAACACTTGATCATTTTTCAACTTCAACAAGGGAGAAAACGATAGAACTTTTTTGATAAATTTGAAATAAACCTCCTGATAAAATTAATCTTACCAAGCAAAGATTGTAACTCTATTTTAGTAGTCAGGGGTACTGCCTCATCAATTGCTTTCAAACTCTTTTGACCAATTTTGATTTCTCTCTCGTGGACCATGAAACCCAAAAATTGTCTAGCTGATACTCTAAAAGCACACTTATTAGGATTCATCTTTAGACCATATTTTCTTGTGCACTCCAAAGTCTCTCACAAATCAGCTAGATGCTCTTTGTACCCCTTAGATTTTACCATCACATCGTCAATGTAGATTTCAACAATCCTGCCGATCAACTTATGAAAAATATAATTCATTGCTCTCTGATAAGTTGCACCAGCATTCTTTAAACCAAAGGTCATCACAATCTATTCAAACAAACCAATTGTGCTAGGGCATCTAAAAGCTATTTTTGCTATATCTTCCTCAGCCATGAAAATTTGGTTATATCATGTTTTGCCGTCCATGAAACTAATAACCCTGTGCCCGGCTGCTGCATCTACCAACATATCGGCTATCGGCATCGAATAACTATCTATGGGTGTAGCTTTGTTCAGATCTCTGAAATCGATGCAAACTCTTAACCTCCCATTTTTCTTATACACGGGAACAACATTCGATATCCATTCTGCATATCGGTACGGTCGGATAAATTTCGCTTCTAGCAACCTTTCAATCTCCTTTTTGATATCATCAAGAAAGTTTGGGTTGAATCTCCTCGGAGCTTGTTTAAACGGCCGATATCCAGGTTTGATTGGCAACCGATGTTCAACAATCGATCGGTCTAGACCAAGCATCTCATAGTATTCTCAAGCAAAACAATCTTTAAATTCCTTTAATAAATTCACTAACTCTTGCTTATACTCAGGATCCAACTTGGCACTTACATACGTCGGCCTAGGCCTATCTCCAGAACCAATATCTATTTCTTCTACTTCATCGGTCGACGTAAAGCCATGTTCTAGTTTAGCATCCGTACCATCTATTGGATTATCCATTAAAACAAATTTTCAAA